>NC_052310.1:13210011-13305011 GCF_016432855.1 Salvelinus namaycush
ATCTGTGTTCTGTATCATCTGACACTGTTAGTACTCAACAGACAGGGCTGATTCATCTGTAGCCCAGTACTATGTCCAAGAGCCACTTTCACCTTCTCTTTTACTCTCTCTCTCTCTCTCGCACTTTCTTTCTTTCTTTCGTTCTTTCTTTCTTTCGTTCTTTCTTTCTTTCTTTCTCTCTTTCTCTTTCTCTCTCTCACTCTGTCTGTCTCTCTCTCGCTCTCTTTCTTGCTCTCTTTCTTTCTCTCTCTCTCTCTCTCTGTCCCCCTCACTCTCACGCATGCTCTCACACCGCACACACACATGTGAATCTAGGAAATACACCTCCATAGTCTGATTAGTCAATCACCAAACGTGGTCAGTGAATGTTTGACTTATGTGAGCTCTAGATGATCCTCTTGGCTAAGTCCTCTGTCTGTCTGTACGACTGCAAACTATCCGCACCTGTAATCCACAGCATAATATTCAACTGAATGATGACATGATGACAAAAACAGGGACAATGCATTAATATAAAGGATCATAAGAGGGGTTGGGGGAATACAACATTCTCCATCCCTCCTTCCCTCCCTCCCTAGCCCTGTTAGTCGCAGTCAGTAGACCGTCCACCATCCAACCAGCCCTGCTTGGCCAAGGGACAACAGTGACCACAACATCTCTGCTGTTGGAGCCCAAGTCCTGATACAGAAACCATGTGGGATAGACATAATAACCCAGGATGGGTATGACATCAGTGGTGGCTTGCAGAACACACCCGGCTGCCAGCTGTGATGTCACAGATCTTGGCAGAGTGACCGTCACCCCATGTTCCAGAGTTAAGAGGGTATACGCCGACCCCTGTGGTCTCCAACCTGCTTGTAGTCACGGAGGGTTAAGACATGGCTTTATGGTGGCTGGTTAGGGCCAAAAGGCCTTGCCTGTAAATAAAACAGATGTTCTCACAGTGCAAATACGATGTAGACGTCCGGCTCTGGATTGACTGGACGGATGGGGTTCAGGGTTTTGCTTTTTAAAGGGATATGTCCTGTAGAGTCAAGGACAGCGGGAGCGTGAGCAATAAGAGCTTCGAGTCTGCAGATAACACCCTCCCTGACATGTCACCCACTCTCCCTGTCTGTGTGTCTTTTTGTCTCAAACACACACACACACACACACACACACACACACACACACACACACACACACACACACACACACACACACACACACACACACACACACACACACACACACACACACACACACACACACACACACACACACACACACACACGCATACACATACGCCACATTGAGCGTTTCACCCCCAGGGTAAACCTCACATACAGTATAGAGGACAAAGTCATATCTATACGTTTCATATTTGTGTTGGAGGCGCCACGGGCCCTTATTCCATGTTAGTCCGAGGTAATTACACCTACAAAACCAATATCCCCTCCTCATTACAGCTTGACACTATGCGTTAGTATCACTCTCTCACCTCATTGCTAACCCTGTTTTTCTGGGTCCCCCCTGATTCCTGACTCACTGGCTACTCAGAGACTACAGGTAGATTGGGTTCAGTGAGTGGGTGGAAACTGTGTCTTTGGGAATTTGGAATGTTCTAGAACCCTGCTGTGCTGTGTATTTTCAACATGGTAATGAGAGAGATGACGCCTGGTTGTGTTTGTGTTGGCAGGCCATCAGACAGGGAGGGAGGGAGGTGAGAGGGGTGAGGGAGCAAGAGAGAGAGAGGGGGATGGAGGTAGAGAGCGAGAGAGTACAGAAGGAGGGAGTAGAAGGTGATACACTGTATAGGGCAGAGGTGGGAAATTCCAGTCCTTTGGGGCCTGATTGATGTCACAGTTTTGCCCCAGCTAACAAACCTGACTCCAATAATCACCTAATCATGATCTTCAGTTTGGAATGCAATTTGATTCATCAGCTGTGTTTGCTAGGGAAGGAGAAAAAGTTTGTCACCAATCAGGCCCCCGAGGACTGGAGTTGCCCACCCCTGGCGTAGGGTGCCTTAACACTTGCCTTGCTATCCTTCCATCCACCCCCAACTCTTCTCTACCAGGACGTGAGAGCCTCTCAAAGGAGATCTGTGTTTCTGGAAGCCCGGCACTTTGTCGTCATCCACAAACATCGCATCTCTGACACATAACTCGACCCGGCGAAGCCATGTTCCCCCGACAACCAACTTGTCTGCATAAACGTCAGTAAAATTAATATTTATATTTCCACCGTCGAATCAAAGCAACAAGCCGGCACCTCGGATAAAAATCAACCGTCAGGAAGTTATCTTAGCAACAATATTCTGTGCCTGTCACGCCCTGGCCGTAGTTATCTTTGTTTTCTTTATTATTTTAGTTAGGTCAGGGTGTGACATGGGGGATGTATGTGTTTTGTATTGTCTAGGGGTTTTGTATGTTTATGGGGCAGTGTGTAGTCTAGGGTTATGTATGTCTATGGTTGCCTAGATTGGTTCTCAATTAGCGTTGTCTCTGATTGGGAACCATATTTAGGCAGCCATATTCATTAGGTAGTTCGTGGGTGATTATCTATGTCTTTACGTTAGTTGCTTGTGTCTGCACTTTGGTTTTATAGCTTCACGGTCGTTTGTTGTTTTGTTTAGTTTGTCAGTGTTCGTTTCGTTTTCATCTTCGTTAATTAAATATGTATTGTTATCACGCTGCGCCTTGGTCCTCCTCTCTTCCACAATGTTACGACGATCGTAACAGAACCACCCACCATACTCGGACCAAGCAGCGTGGTAAGGGGAAGCAGCGGCAGCAGCGGCAGCAGCAGGAGCAAGCAAGGCAGAGCGGCTGGAAGCCCGAGAGGCTCCCCCAAAAATGTATTGGGGGGAGGCACACGGGGAGTGTGTCTGGGTCAAGTAGGAGACTTGAGCCAGTTCCCCGTGCTTACCATAAGGAGCAGTTGGCGAAATTGAGGTACGAGTCGGAGAATGTGGAGGAGTTATTGGACAGATTGGAGGAAAGTGAAAGGATGGGAGATTATGAGACATTCGATGAGTTGTTGGTAGAATTGGAGGAGAGCGAAGAGAGAGAGCTGTTGGTTTGGCGTAGTATACACGGTACTCGCCCTGAGGTGTGTGATTACCGTGGAGAGCGGGAGTACGGGCAGACGCCGTGTTATGCGGAAGAGCGCATGGTGTCTCCTGTATGTGTGCATAGCCCGGTGTGGTACATCCCAGCTCCACGTATCGGCCGGGCTAGAGTGGGCATCGAGCCAGGTGCCATGAAGCCGGCTCAACGCAGCTGGTCTCCAGTGTGTCTCCTCGGGCCGGTGTACATGGCACCAGCCTTACCAGCCTTGTTGTTTTGTTTAGTTTGTCAGTGTTCGTTTCGTTTTCGTCTTCGTTAATTAAATATGTATTGTTATCACGCTGCGCCTTGGTCCTCCTCTCTTCCACAATGTTACGACGATCGTGACAGTGCCAAAGACTCCCTCACACTCTTGTCAGGAGGATCAGACTAGACACATATATGCCGGCACGCAGCAATCACCTGGAGATAAGCTAGGGGAATATGCCCTATAGGAACTCTCCCCAGGGAGGAAGAGAAGCATTATACAGTATGCATCTGGCCCTGGGCTCCGATGGACTCAGAGTGACAAGAGTAGAGGAGACTACAGGGTGGATATGTAAGACAAACTGTGGAAGTCTCTAAACCAGAGAGATTTTCACACACTCCAAACGCATTCCCCCAGCCTTCATTAGCGTCAGGCCTGATTTCCCCTTCCTTTCTCTGAGCCCTGAGTCTGGTTCCCTCATAGAGACACGAGGAGAGGACTGAGACATAGAGAGGTAGATCTCGGCCCATCTCAAGCAGAAAATATGAAACGTGCTATGCAGGTTTCCCTTGTCAAACACATAGAGGCAAGCAGGCAGAGAGGCAGGCTGAGGCAGGCAGAGAGGCAGGCAGGCAGAGAGAGAGAGAGAGAGGAAGACAGAGAGAGAAAGAGAGAGAGAGAGAGAGAGCGAGAGAGAGAGAGAGAGAGAGAGAGAGAGAGAGACACACACAGACTTGAGTAAAATACAAATTGGATTTATACCAAAACATTGCATGACCAATCATATTTGCAGACCCTGATAGATAAACATAATAATACCAAGATTTATGCTTGCTTTATTGACTTCCAAAAAGCATTTGATTATATTTGGCATACAGGACTGTTCTACAAAGTTATTGAAAGTGGTGTAGGGGGTAAAACATATGACATAATTAAATCAACACGTGCAGCATAAAAATTGGCAAGAAAATAACAGAATTCTTTAACCAGGGGCATCGCCAAGGTTGCAATCTCAGCCCCGCGCACTTCAATATTTACTAAAAAGATATTGGCCACTGTTATAGCCCCTGGTGTTAGTCTCTACAATTCAGAGGTTAAATACCTGCTCTTCACAGATGACCTGTGCATGCTGTCACCCACAGCATATGGCCTACAGCAGAGCCTGTACCAGCAAGAGCAGTATTATCAGACCTGGGCCCTGGCAGTAAAGATCCAGTTCTTAGGGAATTAGACCAAAGTTCTCAATTAGTACAAAATATATAGTGTACTATACACACTACAATTACTTAGGTGTAAAAAGAAGCTCAACTGCACACCTACAGTAAATGAGGCAGTGAATGAACTGAGAGAGAAAGAACGCAGGCCATTATACGACATTAAAAAATGAATTCAAATTGAAATACCTACAAAAATGTGACTAAAACAAATGGAATGTGCCATTGAATCAATTGCACTTTATGGCAGGGAGATGTGCGGTCCCCTGGCAGACAATATTTCATCCAATGGGAGAAAAACGCCATTGAAACCCTGTATCAGAGTTCTGTTAGATTCTCCTACATGTCCAGAGGAAAACTACAAACAACAAATGCAGGGCAGAATTAGGCCAACATCCACTAATAATCCAAAATAACAAAAAAAGAGCAATTCAAGTTTTGGAAACATCTAAAATAAAGTGACCCCCTCTCATATCCTTACCAAGGCCTGCAATGCTAAGAGCTGAGCATAGAAAAGAGTCCCCTCATCCAGCTGGTCCTGGGGCTGAGTTCACAAACCTGTTCTACTAACACACTGAAGCCTCAGGACCAGAACATCCAATCAATCAGAATAAACCAAATTACAACACAGTCAAAACAAAACGACCTTGCCTATGGGGAAACACAAGCACAAAACACAATGTAGTTCTGTCAGGCCCTAAATCGACAGTACACCATCGCAAACTACACCATACTGTATATACAAAAGTTTGTGGATACCCCTTCAAATTAGTGTATTCGGCGACCCTTTGTTGACAGGTGTATAAAATCGAAAACACACAGCCATGCAAACTCCATAAACAAACTTTAGCGGTAGACTGGCCTTACGGAAGAGCTCAGTGGGTTTCCATGGCCGAGCACACAAGAATAAGATGACCATGGACAATGCCAAGCGTTGGATGGAGTAGTGTAAAGTTCGCCACCATGTGACTCTGGAGCAGTGGAAACCCATTCTCTGGAGTGATGAATCACGCTAAACCGTCTGGCAGTCCGACGGACGATTCTGGGTTTGGCGGATGCCAGGAGAACGCTGCCTGCACCAATGCATAGTGCCAACTGTAAAGTTTGGTAATGGAGGAATAATGGTCTGGGGCTGTTTTTCATGGTTCGGGCTAGGCCCCTTAGTTCCAGTGAAGGGAAATCTTAACGCTACAGCATACAATGACATTCTAGACGATTATGTGCTTCCAACTTTGTGACAACAGTTTGGGAAGGCCCTTTCCGGTTTCAGCATGACAATTCCCCTGTGCACAAAGCGAGGTTCATACAGAAATGGTTTATTGAGATCGGTGTGAAAGAACTTGACTGGCCTGCATAAAGCCCTGACCTCAACCCCATCGAACACCTTTGGGATGAATTGGAACACTGAATGCGAGCCAGGCCTAATCGCCCAACATCAGTGCCCGACCTCACGAATGTTCTTGTGGCTGAATGGAAGCAAGTCCCCTTAGCAATGTTCCAACATCTAATTGCCTTTCCAGAAGAGTGGAGGCTTTTATAGCAGCAAGGTGCGGACCAACTCCATATTAATTGATTTTGGAATGAGATGTTCGACAAGCAGGTGTCCACTTACTTTTGGCAGGGGTTACTGATCAAAACCTTGACAGGGTACAGGCTCAGTGAGGACAGCCTTGCCATTGAGAAGGGTAAACCCAGGAAAACCTGGCTCCCTGTAGAGGAAAGGCTGTGCAACCCTGCACAACAGCAGATCCCGAGCTGCATTTGCTGACAAAATGTAAAACATATGAAAAATAATTAGAGATTGTGATTTGAAACTCTTATTCAAGGTTTCAAAGACCTCTCTGATGAGAATACGCTAACCGTCCTGTTGGGGGAGGACGCAAAGAGCTGTGGGTTGACCTTGTACTACATTGCTGCCTGGCATGTGATAAAGGACAGTGTCTGACAAACCAACCAACCTGTACATTATTATTGTTACTTTCCATTTTGTGGATATTTTGACCCTTATCATTATTATTACTGATTGTCCCATCGACAATCTTGATGACGATGATGATTATTATTTTTATTATTATTATTATTTTAGTTATGTTAATATTGTAAATGAATAACCTATTTTCCAAAGTAAGCTTCGGCAATATGTACATTGTTATGTCATGCCAATACAGCAAATTGAATTGAATTGGCAGACAGACAGACAGACAGACAGACAGACAGACAGACAGACAGACAGACAGACAGACAGACAGACAGACAGACAGACAGACAGACAGAGAGCCAGTTAGAGAGCCGGATAGAGAGCCAGACAGAGAGCCAGACACAGACAGAGAGCCAGACAGAGAGCCAGATAGAGAGCCAGATAGAGAGCCAGACAGAGAGCCAGACAGAGAGCCAGATAGAGAGCCAGACAGAGAGCCAGACAGAGAGCCAGATAGAGAGCCAGACAGAGAGCCAGACAGAGAGCCAGACAGAGAGCCAGATAGAGAGCCAGACAGAGAGCCAGACAGAGAGCCAGACAGAGAGCCAGACAGAGAGCCAGATAGAGAGCCAGACAGAGAGCCAGATAGAGAGCCAGGTAGAGAACCAGACAGAGAGACAGACAGACAGCCAGCCAGCCAGCCAGCCAGACAGACAGACAGACAGACAGACAGACAGACAGACAGACAGACAGACAGACAGACAGACAGACAGACAGACAGACAGACAGACAGACAGACAGATAGAGAGCCAGACAGAGAGCCAGGCAGAGAGCCAGACAGAGAGCCAGTTAGAGAGCCGGATAGAGAGCCAGACAGAGAGCCAGACACAGACAGAGAGCCAGACACAGACAGAGAGCCAGACAGAGAGCCAGACAGAGAGCCAGACAGAGAGCCAGACAGAGAGCCAGATAGAGAGCCAGCCAGCCAGACAGCCAGCCAGACAGACAGCCAGCCAGACAGACAGCCAGCCAGCCAGCCAGACAGACAGACAGACAGACAGACAGACAGACAGACAGACAGACAGACAGACAGACAGACAGACAGACAGACAGACAGACAGAGTTACACAGCAGTACTATCTGGGACAGGGATCTGCGTGGGACTGGCTTTGCGCAATGGGCTGTATCTGATTCCCAAAAATCTCCTCTCCTCTCATCCTTTCCTTTCCCCCATACCCTTGCCTTCCCCCTCTTCTCCATCTTCAACTCCACTCAGGTGTTTGCAAATAGGATGGGTTACAGCTCAATACATTCTCTTATGGTAATGTGCCAGAAAGGAAACTATGATAGACAAGCAGTGCACAATAACTGCAATAACAAATTGTATCACTTTTTGTAAGCACTGAAATCACCTTTCTCGTTAACCACTTTTTTTTTGCACAAACCACAACTTTTCAAAATCATGGAAAACAAATTGGAACAAAATATGAACTTGAACCACAAGGTAGCTACTGCCAGGACCTCACATTTGGTCCTGGCAGATACATTACATCAAGGGGATTTATATATGTCTTTATGAACATGTTCATAATGCTTTATAACTGGGCTAGTCTGACCAGGTACTAAATAACCTAATCATATCTGTTCCACCAGCGAGATACTGTACGTTCCAAGGTTGCTTATTATTAACATAATCTTTATACCCTTAAGATACATAAATATACTCCTAATTTACCAGAATATCTAAGGAGGGGGATGAGTGCACTTTACCCTTGGGTTTGATTTTCTATAGCCCTTGCCAAACCATAGAATCGGATGATACTCCCCGTAATAGATCCCCTTTAACCTGTATGAAGATATTTTGAAAATACAATGAAATCGTACTCTCTATTTCTAAGCAACAGGGAGAAAAACAACTCCAGAAGAATCCCATCTACGCCAAGTTGTCGAATGAATTGTGTAGTAGGCCCATAGACAGGGCATATGTATCCTAGCAACAAAACAATCAATAACTATACCAAATAAAAAACGGCTTAGTATATTTCTCTCAAGGGGGAAAAACTGTAAGAACATCCACAAGGTATCAAATATATGTTTTACGACCTATGAATGAATCTATCACACCTGTGCCAGGCATATACCCAGATGCTGTAGCCTACGGTAAGTTTGCTTCCACAAAAACGTCAAACTATGAATCACAACTACTAACGGGTGTACTTCAAAGCAGGATCAAGGAGTTAGCCAGTTAACTTGCCTAAATATTCTGAAATATTTTTTTTCATATATTTTTTTAAAGATACGCTTGAAATGGGAATGGTCTCATAAACTAAGCAAACATAAACACATATCTAAGTTTAGCTTTCTATGTGATTCTGTTTGTTTATTACAGTTAGCTGGCTAACACATTGATCCTGCTTTGTAGTACACCCCTCTGGCTATCAGCAGAACTTTGGTGCAGATAGTCTTGCCGTGAGGCTCTACACAGCCGAGAAAGACGTCAGGCTCTGAGGCTCTAAACAGTGAAAACATAACGAGAGAAAGACGTCAGGCTCTGAGGCTCTAAACAGTGAAAACATAACGAGAGAAAGAGGTCAGGCTCTGAGGCTCTAAACAGTGAAAACATAACGAGAGAAAGAGGTCAGGCTCTGAGGCTCTAAACAGTGAAAACATAACGAGAGAAAGAGGTCAGGCTCTGAGGCTCTAAACAGTGAAAACATAACGAGAGAAAGAGGTCAGGCTCTGAGGCTCTAAACAGTGAAAACATAACGAGAGAAAGAGGTCAGGCTCTGAGGCTCTAAACAGTGAAAACATAACGAGAGAAAGAGGTCAAGTTCTAGATGCTGTCTAACGAGAGATCCAGCTGTGTGTTCAACCGATCCACTTCATTCGTGAAGAAACGAGGCGGGCAGTGGTAATGTCACTTCACACTTCCTCAGTTTGCGTTCAGCATCTCTGAATCACAATGGAAGGTGGAGGGCAATGGTGGAAAAAACAGAAGGTGCGGCCCGTCGGTGGAGTCATCAGGTACCGCCCGTAGTCAACGCTTGGCACTCTTGTGACTGGGGGAGGAGGAGGGGAGAGGGTGTTACGACATAGACAAACACTCGTAGATATACGCACGCACTGACACACATGCATGCTCAGGCACACACACACACACACACACACACACACACACACACACACACACACACACACACACACACACACACACACACACACACACACACACACACACACACACACACACACACACACACACACACACACACACACACACACACACGCTCACAAACGCTCACACACACGATAGCTTGTGCAGTAAAACATGGAGGTGTAAGAGTTGAATGTGTCTCCTGGCCAATCGCCAGCTCTCCAGCCTCCCCTTGTCCAGTGAATATAACCAAGTGGTAGCCGAGTAATGAAAGATACGGTCCAGGACACAATTTACCGCCCCTCGGAGTAAAAGTGAGAAAAGATTGATGAATGAAGTTGGATCCTTAAATGCACTCTCGCATAAATAAATCAAATACATTTAGCAAAATGCATAGGCAATGTTTTTCCCTCCTTTAATCTGTCAATGTTGGCGTGAACTCTGACAGTATTCATCTGTACAGTGTGAGCTATTGCCTATGCATGCTATACACAGTACGAGAGGATTGCCGTGCTAAAATTG
Source organism: Salvelinus namaycush (assembly GCF_016432855.1). Lineage (NCBI taxonomy): Eukaryota > Metazoa > Chordata > Actinopteri > Salmoniformes > Salmonidae > Salvelinus > Salvelinus namaycush. Next base: position 13,220,117 of record NC_052310.1, read on the forward strand.
CATGCTATTTTTTCACATTTTTGGTGATATACTGTATGTCACAAACCATTAAAAAACCATTTCCCTACTGTGTTAGGTAAACAAACAAACTCTGCTTTATGATTCAGGCTATTTATGCTCTGTAATATATTTTACACATTACATTCTATATCCTGGGGTGCATCTCAAATGGCATCTCAAATGCATCTCAAATGGCACCCTGTTTCCTATTAAGTTAACTATTTTTGACCAAGGCTCTGGTCAAAGTTAGTGCACTATATAGTGAATCGGGGGTAATTTGGGATGCATCCCAGGTCTCCTTCATCGGACACCCAGCAACTACCGACAGCCACGAGAGTCAGAATGAACAGCAGATTAAATACATAAATCACACAGCTCCTACTAATAGCTGGAATCCATTCTAGTAACGCATTTAACACACTGGAGACAAATAAATGGGTGTAATTGGGATTGGGAGAGAGAGGGAGAGAGAGAGAGAGAGAGAGATGAACGGAGGCAGAGAGAGCAAGAGCGCGACAGAGAGCGAGATGAATGGAGGCAGAGAGAGAGAGAGAGAAAGAAAGAGATGAATGGAGGCAGAGAGAGAGAGATGAATGGAGGCAGAGAGAGAGAGAGAGAAAGAAAGAGATGAATGGAGGCAGAGAGAGAGAGATGAATGGAGGCAGAGTGTGTGAGAGAGAGAGAGAGAGAGAGAGAGAGAGAGAAAGTAAGAGATGAATGGAGGCAGAGAGAGAGATGAATGGAGGCAGAGAGAGAGAGAGAGAGAGAGAGAGAGAGAGAGAGAGAGAGAGAGAGAGAGAGAAAGAAAGAAAGAAAGAAAGAGATGAATGGAGGCAGAGAGAGAGAGATGAATGGAGGCAGAGAGAGAGAGAGAGAGAGAGAGAGAGAGAGAGAGAGAGAGAGAGAGAGAAAGAAAGTTCTCCCTCCTCCCGTCTCTGTTTAAAGGGGTCTACATGTTTTCACACCAGGGACTGGTTTGAATTCTTCCGACAGCAGGCCTGCCTGCGGATTCCGTTTGAGGGTTCTGTCTCCTCTCTTCCTGCTTCCTCTCTCCTGAAACATCTGCTTCTCATTTGGTTGCAAATTGTATCAGATGCTCGGGAGAGTAAAGAAAAACAACAAAGCCTCCTGATAGGTGGACATCCAGGCTGAGGGATAAACAGATATCTCGGAAGCCGAGAGCTGGTTCACTGACGCCTTCGCGGTGGTTTCCTGTCTTTGCCTCCGGAGGAATTGTTTGGGTTATCATCTTTTTGTTCTGTAGCAGTACGACATCTTTATGCTGATATTCTAGTGTTCTTGATGAAACGTCTCCATTGACCAAGTATAGCTGAGGTGTCATCGTATACGAAGTGCCTGTCCGTAAATTCTCTTCAGATCAGGGCATCTGCTAAACGAATCAGTGCAACTGTGTAATGTGATTTCGCTTTCAGCGTGATAGCTATCGAACACATCTATCTTCACTCGAGACGTTCATAACTTGCCTCTTTTCTGGGATTTTTGGTTTTCTTTCCTCAACCTAATAGTTGTTATGTTTTTCAGGACCTGGGGGCTTGGTTCCTAGCCTCAAAGTGGCTGGAGGAATCTGGTTTGGTCTATGGGTGCTGGGAATTTTGGGAAAGGCAGCGCTCTCGTCTGTCAGCACACAGAGTCAGCAACACGATGGACCTGTTTCTATTTAACAGGCACCAAACCCCAAACCCTACACGTGTTCCATATGTTTCCTCCTCAAATACGGCGTAACTGACGGCGCCCTTGCTAGCGCGTGCGTTCGTGCACATGACCGAGTCACTACCCTTAATACCCACTCGCCGCATCTTAATACCACCGTTATTACAGGAAAGTATTTTGGCAGGGTCGAGTTTGTCTTCCATGCCGTTAGTTTTTTTTTACGGACGCAGCGTTTTGCCCCCGATTGTTTTTCTTTGATAACTAATCCATAAACAAGCCGGGAGGATTATACACTGTATGAAATGTGTCTGGGCGGACCGCCCCCTGTGTGGCTTGAAACCCGAGCAGTTCACGTTTAGGTTTAGAGTGGAGGAGCTACAATAAAATCCCAACTTGCTTTGACTTATGTAAATTGGGAGGGAATGGGAGAGAATTGCACATGGTTTCAGTTAGTTTACACCCCCCACGGTCGACCCAAAGCCCGTAGAAAAGTACCCACCGTTGTCCTGTAACATTCAACAAGTAAGCCACAAACCCAGAACTGAGTTCATTTCTATACTATGTTGAAAATGAGATTTGGAGGTAACCTCGGTGAAGGATATAGGATGTTTCAGTGGTTGGCTGTTACACAGTCAGGTACAGTATGTTTCATATTACACTAATTCAATCTGACTAGCTCCATTCATACGGAGGTCTGTGATGGCTAGGCTACACACAGAGGTTTTAGAAATACAACATAGGCCTGGGTCTTATCTAGCCATTCATTTAGTGGCTGTGTTAGCCTTGCGTTAGCCTTGTGTTAGCCTTGTGTTAGCCTTGTCAAGCTATCAGAGGGAATCAAGAGGACTGAGACAAGCTAAATACACAGATCTGTACTCAGATCTGTTAGCATTACTTTTTATTGGGGATAAAGCCAAAGGGAGATAAGGTGAACCGTAAAGTCTATAAGTAAGTGGGTAGTACTTTCCAACCTGGTTCAAGTTGTAGTATTTTGGCTTATTCAGGCAGTGCCAATACACGCATAGCATAGGAATGCCATGCCGAGAATGATCATACTGTACCATCTTACCAGCGTTAGTGGCAGGGTATTGGCTACAGTATGATCAATGTGCCTGTAGGTGGAGTGGTGGAGAGTGGTGCCTCTTGGAGCGCAGTAACACAGTGAGGTGTGTCTTTGCCAGGAGGGAATCCCTTCTCATTTACCACACAGGTCAGTGAGTCTGCACAGAGAGAGACAGGCTGGGTATAGCTGGATATGGGGGCTGAGTTTTGGCTGCTTATTTAGAGTGGACCAGAAGCATTGCCTGTAAGAGGGTTTCATATTAAGGGGAAACACAGCAGAAGCCCTCCAAATGTTTTGCAAGTGTCAGACAACAGGATAAACAAGGGGGACCTCCTTTACCCCTCCCAGCCACTTTCTGTGCCAACTACCTGCTCATGTTCCAAACTACACTTCCTCATAAAACAGAGTTTATTTGACCAATAATCATTTGGAGGAGGGTGGTGGTAACCGTAGATGGGTGTGTGTTATCAATTTATAACAGATGACTAATTAAAGAGAGTGAGAGAGAGAGACAGAGAGAGAGACATTAAAAACGGGTTATTCTTTCTACAAGAAGAACAGGGTTAGAAATTGTGCACCAGATTTCTATATTCATGTTATTATTGGTGTTTTTCCACGAACATCTTCCTTAGATGTTGATACTTGGTGGTCTTCGTATAACCAACGGCCCTGGTTGCTCTCGCTCTGCTGTCAGGGTCATTCAACAGTAGTGTCTGTCTGGTCTCAGTGTCCAGACCCAGACAAGTGTCCTGCTGAACTTCAGCCTTTCAACACAGCAGGACCAGTCTCTGACCCCCCTCTACCCATCACCCCCCCCCCCCCCCCCCCCCCACCCCCTCTCCATCCTCCCAGACAAACCACTTCCATCTTCTTATCAGCCAACAGTAGAGATGTCTCGGAGTGTTTGCTTATTAAAACATTCCTTTTTCATTGAGATTAAAACAGAAAAGAAAGTCAACATTAGAGAGGACAGAGGAGAAGACATCCTTGTACTCATTATTTTCTTGTTGAGTCACTTCAAAGACTGGTGTGGGTGGCTGAGACGGCATTCATATTTTTCTTCCTGTTATTAAAACCTGGTTATTTCTACTTTTCTCGATAAAGAAAGATATCAACGAAGATAAAACTCGTCATTTATGACACTAGCATGACCCTTCAGTTGAGTGGAGTTGAATCCTAAACCTGAGTTTCCCCAGTGCTCCTTGTGAAAAACAAGAAGAACCGTTTCTTTTTCAATCATGCCGTGGCTCATGGAACCAAGATGCCGCCCATGACACATTGTAAACACTGGGTTTAGATTGAATGGCGTCTGGTGAAACCAAGCCTCACCATAATGGTAGTTAATCACTTGAATTAACATAGATTACATGATTCAGCTGCCCCCTAGAACGTCTACAGAGAACCACTATAGCAGGTGTAATTTCCCCATGGTGAATGAACTGCAAAACCTGTTTTTGTATGATTTTGTATAATAACCTGGATCTTCTTATAGTGTTTCAGTAATTGTGCAACTATTCCAGTAAAACACTCATTTCTTTAGTCTTGTTTCCAGTAATTGGTCGCCTTTGTGTATAAAATAGGTTCAAACCCACAAGTGAGGGAAAGTAATACATCATCGAGAGGATGCCTTCTCTGACTAGTCATACGGTAACTGGAAAAGGTTAGACAGTGAATCCCGCAGCTAGGGCCTCGTCAGAAGTCCTGTCAAATTCCCGCACATATCGTATCAATGGTTATATGATCTCTCATACAATGCAACGAATCAAATCAAATTCTATTTGTCACATGCGCTGACTACAACAGGTGTAGACCTTACCGTGAAATGCTTACTTGAGAGGAGACATACTTGACACCAATAAGCCAAATATGTGCATGTCAAAAGCTCACGTAATCCTTGCATTTTGAGTGTAAGGCAATTTGAGTGGATGTGTTTGGCTTTGGATGGCATGTGGCTTGTCCTTAGAGGAAAGGTTAGATGTCTGACTGCCTCAGGGCAAGCAGCAGCTCCTTATAAACCCCTGGGAGGAATAGCATAGTAAAAAAACAATAGCTGATGGTCTGTTTAGTCTGGGCCTAGGGGCTTACCACGGTGCAGCACAGTCAAACGGAACTCCAGCGTCCAAAAATACTTTAAGACTCCATTCCAAGCAGCTTATTGCATTCCGGGGCTTCTCATCTGCGTCCAAGACACAAGACCAACAAGACACCTCAAGCCCCAGACTAGAGCTACACTGAAAGGATAATAAATCATATTCGCTTCCCAATCACTATTGGCCATCTCTTGTCCCTGGTCTATCTCCTGTGCCATCTTGAAACCTGGTAGTTATAACATTCTCTTTCTCTTCATGCCTCTGTCAAACATATTTTGGTCAGTGAATTCAACTGTGGTCTCAGCCTCTGCCTCAAGAATCCCTCAAATGAGCCTTGTCTAAATAAATGTTCATTTATGACAGTGGTGAAAAACCCACTACTGGGCATTAAGGAGAATCAACCTGGTCAATCACGTCATGCGTCTGGGCCTTTGTGTTATGAACGGCGACTCTGGTGGCCTGCTCTTGAGATAACAATGGGGGATGTGGAGCTCCAAAACACACAAATGATCAGGTGCCGGACATTTCTTGTGTCTTAACCGTGCCTGGAGCTAGCCAAATAAACGTTGTCGTTTTAGGAGATTATAACTTTGAGGTTAGAGGAGTTATGGCTTCTGTCTGGCGTGCCCTCTACGTGTACAATACAGGCTACCTTTACCCCAGAAAGGGACTAGAGCCAAAGTGAGCTGTTACTGGTCCAATTTAAACTGGACCTTGATTAACAGTGTCAGTCAAAATCAGGACCTTGATTTCTGCATAAAGCCAGACCTGAGGTCAATTAGGGCATGGCGTAGGGAGGGGAGAGGGGGGGAGAGAGGGGAAGAAGGGAAGACTGGAACAGAAAGTTGTGGGGAGATGGGGAAAAGAGAAAGAGAGTGGTAGAAAGGGGGAGGGCAGTGAGAGAAGGAGAGAGAGGGGAGAACGAGTGTGTGGCGGAGTAGAGGGGTGAGGGGTTATTTCCCCAGACTGACAGGAGGAGTGAAGAAGGAGAGTAACTGAGACATGGCGGAGAGACAGCCATGCGGGGAGGGGCGAGGACACACTCTTCCACCACTAATATCAACACCACCAGACAGTGAGCTGTCCTCGGGTGACTTGGGCCTCCAACTTTATTACGTTACCTTAGAAGAAGAACAGAAAATGATATTTTCAGCTGCGGTGTGGGTGCATCTTAAACAGCAGCACCAGTGACATACTTTCACCATGAGAAATAAGCTGTGTAACATACAAATGTAGGATCTTCATTTGATCACCCTGTTGCAGGAGAACTTTCCTGCAATTCAGGAAATGTTAAACTCGTAGTGTATTTGAGGTTTAAAAAAGCTTCGGAAGATTGTAATTTCCTCTTAGAAATTTCAGACTTGATTTTCCCTTATGGAAAATGTATCAACCCTTACAAACATGACCATTAATATTAATCCACATAATAATTCACATTTCCTGTTGCTGCAGGATTATTTTCCCGCTGTAGCAAATGGCTCAAATTAAGATCCCACTGGGCAAAAACTGGTTGAATTAGCGCTGTTTCCACGTCATTTCAACCACAAAAATGGGATGATATTGAATCAACATGGAATTTTTGGGAGAATTTCAAAAAGTCAATCAGGTAAGGGCATTTAGTCTTTTTTCTCCAAATTTGAACCTAAATCCAAATCCAATGTAAATCAAAACTAGACGTTGAACTGACGTCTCTGTCCAGTGGAATCCTACATATGTATGCTCCTGCTTTCTCATGAACTGCCCTGACCTCCCCAGAGAAAACAGCACATTTCCATAAAGTGCCAAATGAGAGGGAACCACTCCCAATAAAAAAGTCTGCTCTGGAGCAGGTAAGAGTCGTGTAGGGTGTGGGGAAATAGTAGAGGGGGAGAAGTCTCCAGTAAATGTCAAAAGCATAAACATTTGACGTCAGTCTCGTAGGTGGCGCCACCTAACGTTTCCACTCCAGACGCACGTAACCCAGAAATTGGTCAGGGCGGGGGTGTGGTGTGGGGAGTGTGTGTGTGTGTGTTGGGGGGAGAAGGGTGTCTTTGTGCCCCTGTGGCACGTAGAGGGCGTCCGCAAACAGGACCGTGTCACTGGTAAGGTATCGGCAGAGCCAGGCTTTGGTGGTGGTGATGTCATGAGGGTATTTTTCCACTTGTTTGCACACTGTGTGTGTGGGTGTGAGTGTGTGTCTGTGTCTTGTGACAGAGTTTGCACCGTCACTCTACAGATGGCCTGGTCCCAGTTCCCCCAATCTCCAGTTGAGCCCAGCTTTGTCTTTTCAAGACAGGTGACATATTATTGTGTTTAAATTGTAGTCTGTTGTAACGGCTGGCTGACACAGCACACTGAAAGCACACTTCTACCCTGTAACTGGCTCAACCAAGAATGATGTGCTAGTCTTTGTAGTAGCAGCACAGCCCTACAGGTGGCAACAATGACGTGAGCATGACGCCTTCCTCATAAGTATGGACGACGCACAGTATTAGCACAGTATTAGCACAGTATCAGCACAGTATCAGCACAGTATTAGCACAGTATTAGCACAGTATTAGCACAGTATTAGCACAGTATTAGCACAGTATTAGCACAGTATCAGCACAGTATTAGCACAGTATTAGCACAGTATCAGCACAGTATTAGCACAGTATCAGCACAGTATTAGCACAGTATCAGCACAGTATTAGCACAGTATCAGCACAGTATTAGCACAGTATTAGCACAGTATTAGCATGCAACCATCACACCGATGCAACACCTCACATACTGTAGCCCGCACACACACGCATGCACATGCACACGCCCACACGCCCACGCACGTGCACGCCCACGCGCACACACCCATGCGCGCCCACACGCACGCCCACACAGTCACCCCTCCCACGCTCACACACAGACCAATGCCTTTATCCATTGCTCTCTATGTTCTCTGTATTTCATATACAGGGTATTTGGCCTCCCTTGTTGCTCTGCCATGGCACCTCTTATCAGAGCTGTGTAAAGCTGTCGGTATTGGCCGCAGCCCATGGAAGTAGGCAGTGTTAATCCCTGTAAAAACAAAAGCGCCGTATCTGGAGTTTGTTTGGTTTTTACGCGACACGATCACTTGTTTACCACAGAGGCTCAGGTGAAATTCTATCGCATGAGGTCAGAACCCTCGATTCAGTAGGTCGTTCGGCACCTTGTATTTTTCCTAGAATTGTGTCTGCCTGCGTATAATTATTGCAGTAAAGCCAAGCAAGCTATCGCAGAGGTCTTTAGCGCATTTATGAGCCCCTTTGATGACGTAAAGCACAGCGGGAGAACGTTTTTGCAGGTAGTTAAAGTAGCTGTGGGGGTTTGTGCTGGTTCTCTGGTGGAAGTTAAGTGCAGATACCACACAGAACTCCATACACAGACGGACTGGAGCTGGCACATGGATGCTACACAGACCTAACGTCCAATAATAGCACCATCATTGCCCTGTAATTGGACACGTAGAAGAGAAACGACTTGCATTCATTCAGTAACGACCTCAGTATTTATACTGTAAATCACTGAATCATATGTACTGTAACTCCATTATTGCGTTGTCCATAATAGGACAGTTGTACACCATTAATGTACGAAACTAAAGACCAGCCTCCGAAGCATTACAGGGACATCCTTGTCTCATTGTGTTTTTCTTTGCGGTTTGCATTTTTAAGAGCTGAATTTGGGGAGACAGTCTGCAGAATTCTCACTCCATACAAACTGGTAGGCTATGCCAGATTTGTAAGGAGAGGGATCGACCTGAGGCAAAGTTCTGGCAAAACATTGTTTGAGAAGCATGGAAAGAGCTGCTTTCAAATCCCCACCAAGCACAGGAATCGGCTTAACTCCTACTTGAGAAAAAGACATTAGCCATCTTGACTTCTGCACCAGGCCTCATTTCCATTGTCTTCTGTGTATGATGTGATTTTTACTACCACTTAGTGGGTGCAGGAGTGAGGTTCCGTATTGTACATTATAAACTGGATGGTTCGAGCCCGGAATGCTGATTGGCTGAAAGCCGGGATATATCAAACCGTATAGAACGGGTATAACAAAACATTTATTTTTAATGCCCTAATGACATAGCATAGTTTATAATAGCAATAGGGCACCTCGGGTGTTTGTGGTACTATATGTGCAATATACCACGGCTAAGGGCTGTATCCAGGCACTCCGAGTTACTTTGTGCGTAAGAACAGCCCTTAGCCGTGGTATATTGGCCATATACCACAGCCCCTCGGGCCTTATTGTACAGTATATCTCCTTAAACCTTTCCTCCATCCTTTCTTCCCTCTCTTCATTTCTCCTTATAAGAGTCACAGACAGCCAGTACGGAGGCTGAGAAAGGGTCTGTCCCCCAGTCACATGTAGGGTGAGGTTTCCATGCCCCTGTGGCTGCTGTGCCAAGCCAAACTGCCAGGCTTACACACACACACACGCACGCGCACACACACACACAGCAGGGCCTCCATGCCACTGCAAATGCACGGGTCTCCACCAGGCAGCCTCTGGGCAGGGAGCCACAGTCCAGGGAAGGAGGGATGGAGGAGGGATGGAGCAGGAGGAGTGGGGTATGCAGACAGAGTGCCAGGCCTCACTGCATATGGGCTGGATGCTGCCTGGTCTCGCTGGGCCCTCTAACTGTGCCTTTCAATTAGTCTGTTTTACTACACGTGCGCCAAGCCATGTCAAGCCCTCCTGGTCTCCCACATCCATGCGGCAGCCACCATGAGGCAGAGGGGGCGACAGACGACATGCAGCTCCCAGATAGAATCACTCTTCTGGCGCTTCCAAGGCACCAAGCCCCCCTTTAGCCACCGAGTCTGGGAGTACTGCCTTCCTGTCTGTCAGATTTAGGAGACAGCAGCGGAAGCAGGAGGAACAGGGAGGTTTCACTAGATTGACGTCCTGCCTCTGACTGTCCAGATAGAGGCGCTGTGGCGCTCTAACCGTTTCACGCCAACATGCCAATCATCCTCACGTTTTCAGAATCCATTTGTACATTCTTGGGTACACGCCATGAAGGAACACAGCGCCCCCCCCCCCCCCCCCCACTACACACATGTACGCAGGCACTCACACGATCCCTCCCACACACACACACTCTCCATATATTGACACATGTCCACGTGCCAGGGACCTGTTCAGAAGGGATTTATGGGACGAGGTGGTAGACAGTGGCAGGGTAGGGAGGTAAGAAGAGGAAACCCTCCCTCGGCTGATGCTGACAGTATTACTGCACTACCCAGGGCGCTGACTGATGACTACTGTGTGGGGAGGAGTGGCTGAATGATGAGGTGTATGCTGCCCGATGGGTCTAGCCACCCCCCAACCCCCCCACCCCCCCCCCCCATCGCACGGCAGTAGCTTGTACTTGTAGCTGAACACAACACGCGCACCCAGGCTGTAGCTTGACATCATCTCCCTCCAAAATACATATAGATCACAGGAAGCTGGTGAGGGAAAAATGGCTCATAATAAGGTGCTGGACTGGAATGAAGGGAATGGTATCAAACACATGGAAACCATGCGTTTGATGAGTTCCATACTTTTCCATTTATTCCGTTCCAGCCATTACTATGAGCCAGTCCTCCCCAATTAAGGTGCCACCAGCCACCTGTGATACTTATATAGTGTAATGTACTGTATGTTATATGTACTTCTGTGCTAGAACATCTCTCATCATGAAAAACGCCAGGACTAGACGTACAGATCAAGAGCTCAGGCTGAGTCCTACTGGTGGGACTCAACCTCTGCTCTGCATGCATCGTATTCATCAGCACTGCTGCCTGCATCGTATTCATCAGCACTGCTGCCTGCACCGTATTCATCAGCACTGCTGCCTGCACCGTATTCATCAGCACTGCTGCCTGCACCTTATTTATCAGCACTGCTGCCTGCACCGTATTCATCAGCACTGCTGCCTGCACCGTATTCATTAGCACTGCTGCCTGCACCGTATTCATCAGCACTGCTGCCTGCACCTTATTCATCAGCACTGCTGCCTGCACCGTATTCATCAGCACTGCAGCCTGCACCGTATTCATCAGCACTGCTGCCTGCACCGTATTCATCAGCACTGCTGCCTACACCGTATTCATTAGCACTGCTGCCTGCATCGTATTCATCAGCACTGCTGCCTGCACCGTATTCATCAGCACTGCTGCCTGCACCGTATTCATCAGCACTGCTGCCTGCACTGTATTCATCAGCACTGCTGCCAGCACCGTATTCATCAGCACTGCTGCCTGCACCGTATTCATCAGCACTACTGTCTGCACCGTATTCATCAGCACTGCTGCCAGCACCGTATTCATCAGCACTGCTGCCTGCGCCGTATTCATTAGCACTGCTGCCTGCACCGTATTCATCAGCACTGCTGCCAGCACCTTATTCATCAGCACTGCTGCCTGCACCGTATTCATCAGCACTGCTGCCTGCACCGTATTCATTAGCACTGCTGCCTGCACCGTATTCATTAGCACTGATGCCTGCACCGTATTTATTAGCACTGCTGCCTGCACCTTATTCATTAGCACTGATGCATGCACCTTATTCATCAGCACTGCTGCCTGCACCGTATTCATCAGCACTGCTGCCTGCACCTTATTTATCAGCACTGCTGCCTGCACCGTATTCATCAGCACTGCTGCCTGCACCGTATTCATTAGCACTGCTGCCTGCACCGTATTCATCAGCACTGCTGCCTGCACCTTATTCATCAGCACTGCTGCCTGCACCGTATTCATCAGCACTGCAGCCTGCACCTTATTCATCAGCACTGCTGCCTGCACCGTATTCATCAGCACTGCTGCCTACACCGTATTCATTAGCACTGCTGCCTGCATCGTATTCATCAGCACTGCTGCCTGCACCGTATTCATCAGCACTGCTGCCTGCACCGTATTCATCAGCACTGCTGCCTGCACCGTATTCATCAGCACTGCTGCCAGCACCGTATTCATCAGCACTGCTGCCTGCACCGTATTCATCAGCACTACTGTCTGCACCGTATTCATCAGCACTGCTGCCAGCACCGTATTCATCAGCACTGCTGCCTGCGCCGTATTCATTAGCACTGCTGCCTGCACCGTATTCATCAGCACTGCTGCCAGCACCTTATTCATCAGCACTGCTGCCTGCACCGTATTCATCAGCACTGCTGCCTGCACCGTATTCATCAGCACTGCTGCCTGCACCGTATTCATTAGCACTGATGCCTGCACCGTATTTATTAGCACTGCTGCCTGCACCTTATTCATTAGCACTGATGCATGCACCTTATTCATCAGCACTGCTGCATGCACCGTATTCATCAGCACTGCTGCCTGCACCGTATTCATTAGCACTGCAGCCTGCACCGTATTCATTAGCACTGCTGCCTGCACCATATTCATCAGCACTGCTGCCTGCACCGTATTCATCAGCACTGCTGCCTGCACCGTATTCATCAGCACTGCTGCCTGCACCGAATTCATCAGCACTGCTGCCTGCACCGTATTCATCAGCACTGCTGCCTGCACCGTATTCATCAGCACTGCTGCCTGCACCGTATTCATTAGCACTGCTGCCTGCACCGTATTCATTAGCACTGCTGCCTGCACCGTTTTCATCAGCACTGCTGCCTGCACCTTATTCATCAGCCTTGCTGCCGGCACCGTATTCATCAGCACTGCTGCCTGCACCGTATTCATCAGCACTGCTGCCTGCACCGTATTCATCAGCACTGCTGACTGCACCGAATTCATCAGCACTGCTGCCTGCACCGTATTCATTAGCACTGCTGCCTGCACCGTATTCATCAGCACTGCTGCCTGCACCGTATTCATCAGCACTGCTGTCTGCACCGTATTCATCAGCACTGCTGCCTGCACCGTATTAATCAGCACTGCTGCCTGCACCGTATTCATCAGCACTGCTGCCTGCACCGTATTCATCAGCACTACTGCCTGCACCGTATTCATCAGCACTGCTGCCTGCACCGTATTCATCAGCACTGCTGCCTGCACCGTATTCATTAGCACTGCTGCCTGCACCGTATTCATTAGCACTGCTGCCTGCACCGTATTCATCAGCACTGCTGCCAGCACCTTATTCATCAGCACTGCTGCCTGCAACGTATTCATCAGCACTGATGCCTGCACCGTATTCATTAGCACTGCTGCCTGCACCGTATTCATTAGCACTGCTGCCTGCACCGTATTCATCAGCACTGCTACCTGCACCGTATTCATCAGCATTGCTGCCTGCACCTTATTCATCAGCATTGCTGCCTGCACCGTATTCATTAGCACTGCTGCCTGCACCGTATTCATCAGCACTGCTGCCTGCACAGTATTCATCAGCACTGCTGCCTGCACCGTATTCATCAGCACTGCTGCCTGCACCTTATTCATCAGCACTGCTGCCTGCACCTTATTCCTTAGCCTTGCTGCCTGCACCGTATTCATCAGCACTGCTGCCTGCACCTTATACATCAGCACTGCTGCCTGCACCTTATTCATTAGCACTGCTGCATGCACCGTATTCATCAGCACTGCTGCCTGCACCTTATTCATTAGCACTGATGCATGCACCTTATTCATCAGCACTGCTGCCTGCACCGTATTCATCAGCACTGCAGCCTGCACCTTATTCATTAGCACTGCTGCATGCACCGTATTCATCAGCACTGCTTTCTGCACCGTATTCATTAGCACTGCTGCCTGCACCGTATTCATCAGCACTGCAGCCTGCACCGTATTCATTAGCACTGCTGCCTGCACCGTATTCATCAGCACTGCTGCCTGCACCGTATTAATCAGCACTGCTGCCTGCACCGTATTCATCAGCACTGCTGCCTGCACCGTATTCATCAGCACTACTGCCTGCACCGTATTCATCAGCACTGCTGCCTGCACCGTATTCATCAGCACTGCTGCCTGCACCGTATTCATTAGCACTGCTGCCTGCACCGTATTCATTAGCACTGCTGCCTGCACCGTATTCATCAGCACTGCTGCCAGCACCTTATTCATCAGCACTGCTGCCTGCAACGTATTCATCAGCACTGATGCCTGCACCGTATTCATTAGCACTGCTGCCTGCACCGTTTTCATTAGCACTGCTGCCTGCACCGTATTCATCAGCACTGCTACCTGCACCGTATTCATCAGCATTGCTGCCTGCACCTTATTCATCAGCATTGCTGCCTGCACCGTATTCATTAGCACTGCTGCCTGCACCGTATTCATCAGCACTGCTGCCTGCACAGTATTCATCAGCACTGCTGCCTGCACCGTATTCATCAGCACTGCTGCCTGCACCGTATTCATCAGCACTGCTGCCTGCACCTTATTCCTTAGCCTTGCTGCCTGCACCGTATTCATCAGCACTGCTGCCTGCACCTTATACATCAGCACTGCTGCCTGCACCTTATTCATTAGCACTGCTGCATGCACCGTATTCATCAGCACTGCTGCCTGCACCTTATTCATTAGCACTGATGCATGCACCTTATTCATCAGCACTGCTGCCTGCACCGTATTCATCAGCACTGCAGCCTGCACCTTATTCATTAGCACTGCTGCATGCACCGTATTCATCAGCACTGCTTTCTGCACCGTATTCATTAGCACTGCTGCCTGCACCGTATTCATCAGCACTGCAGCCTGCACCGTATTCATTAGCACTGCTGCCTGCACCGTATTCATCAGCACTGCTGCCTGCACCGTATTAATCAGCACTGCTGCCTGCACTGTATTCATCAGCACTGCTGCCTGCACCGTATTCATCAGCACTGCTGCCTGCACCGAATTCATCAGCACTGCTGCCTGCACCGTATTCATCAGCACTGCTGCCTGCACCGTATTCATCAGCACTGCTGCCTGCACCATATTCATTAGCACTGCTGCCTGCACCGTATTCATTAGCACTGCTGCCTGCACCTTATTCATCAGCCTTGCTGCTGGCACCGTATTCATCAGCACTGCTGCCTGCACCGTATTCATCAGCACTGCTGCCTGCACCGTATTCATCAGCACTGCTGCCTGCACCGTATTCATCAGCACTGCTGCCTGCACCGTATTCATCAGCACTGCTGCCTGCACCGTATTCATTAGCACTGCTGCCTGCACCGTATTCATCAGCACTGCTGCCTGCACCGTATTCATCAGCACTGCTGCCTGCACCGTATTCATCAGCACTGCTGCCTGCACCGTATTCATTAGCACTGCTGCCTGCACCGTATTCATCAGCACTGCTGCCTGCACCGTATTCATCAGCACTGCTGCCTGCACCGTATTCATCAGCACTGCTGCCTGCACCGTATTAATCAGCACTGCTGCCTGCACCATATTCATCAGCCCTGCTGCCTGCATCGTATTCATCAGCACTAATGCCTGCACCGTATTCATCAGCACTGCTGCCTGCACCGTATTCATCAGCACTGCTGCCTGCACCGTATTCATTAGCACTGCTGCCTGCACCGTATTCATTAGCACTGCTGCCTGCACCGTATTCATTAGCACTGCTGCCTGCACCTTATTCACCAGCACTGCTGCCTGCACCTTATTCATCAGCACTGCTGCTTGCACCGTATTCATCAGCACTGCTGCCTGCACCGTAATCATCAGCACTGCTGCCTGCACCGTATTCATTAGTACTGCTGCCTGCACCGTATTCATTAGCACTGCTGCCTGCACCGTATTCATCAGCACTACTTCTGCTGCTGTAACACACAGGAGAGTGTGGTGTCCCACAGGACAAACTAGCCAACAGATTGGTACATTTGTGGAATAAAAAGAGCCGTTCAATGACCTGACTGTTCCAATTTTGTCATTAGTTTTACTACTGGCTGGAGAAAAAGTTGGAGGCAGCCAGGGGTTGACTTTTCTAGCCATATTCAACCTTTCTTTGAACTCTAACTGCACGCTCACTCTGTGTCCAACCCCTCCCCACTGTTGTAAAGATAAGCTGTCAGTGTATCTGAATCTCAGATTTCTCTGTTGAAGCAGAGCCTTTGGCCCTGACTCGATTCCAATCATCCACAGACAGATTAAAGGGGCAAAGCAGTCATACTGTGTTGGGTAATAACTGCCAGACATCCCCCTGGACTGGGAGGGCCACAGACCCAGGAACATAGACGCTAGGACTGGCTGGGTATGGGCCACAGCCGGCTCCATGGAAGGCTCCAGGTGAGATACCTCCAGGCCACAGGAGGTTGGTGGCACCTTAATTGGGGAGGATGTGCTTGTGGTAATGGCTGGAGAGGAATAAGTAGAACGGTATCAAATACATCAAACACATGGGATCCATGTGTTTGATGCCATTCCATTCACTCTTCCTTCCCTCAGGAGCCTCCACTGCTCCAGGCCCAGCAGTGTGGCTGTCTCAGGCCCGGGCTCAGGCCCAGATCTAGGTCCAGGGTGACTGATGTGTCCAGCAGTGCCATGTGATGGAGGTCACTACCACACACACCAGCAAGTATGGAGTTATTAGACTGACGGCCCCCCATAACCAGTCCCATTCATCATACCTTTACTTATCACTAGTTCTCTCAGGGATACGGCTAGACAAAAATAGTAGACACACACACACACACACACACACAATCTCTTATCTACGCACATACTGTAGCGCGCGCACACACACACACACACACACACACACACACACACACACACACACACACACACACACACACACACACACACACACACACACACACACACACACACACACACACACACACACACACACACACACACACACACACACACACTGTATATGTAACACCTTTTTTCTTTGCTTGTAAAAATATACCAAAAATAGAGGTAACACCAATGAACACTAATAGCTTGTGTCGTTCCTCTTATAAAGAAGCCATTTCTCCAATTCCTCTGGAACTGTTATTCTATGGCGATGGACACTTATGAAAATGTTATGGTAACGTAGCTCTGGATTAGATGTCAGCGAGCATGCGCTCCGCTGTGGGGGGTTGCTGACAATGATACCGTGGCTACCAAAATGTTTCAGATTAGGACACACAACAATAACCCCTAAAAATCAGGATTCTCAATGAACTAGACACTTTGATAAAGGACATATGATTGTCATATGTAGGTATACTGTATATGTCCATTTCTAGCTCTCCACATGGGGGAAGTGTGCTGTCAGAAATCCCTCTCCCCTCACAACCAGCCCTCTAACCACTAGAGGCCAGACTATCAGACTCCAAGACAACAAGGCCTCCTCTGAGTCATAGAGGCCTTCTTCTGTGGGCTGAGTGTGGGGAGTGGACCTACTCTCTCTCTCTCACTCTCTTACTCTCTCGCTCTCTTTCTCCCGAGCCACGACTGATGGCACAGCCCATACCTCCCCTCTCATCCTGATCAGGTCTGCTGTCTCCTGTCCCCTCTCACCTGGCCCGCGGACACAAACAAACACAGGTGTCCAAATCATCACTTTAATAAGAAACACACCTGCCAATCTCGCCCTACAGCTTCACTACTGTAACCGAAAAGGTCCCCCACTCAAGTTTCCTTTCCAAGAGAAAGGAAAATTGTTTGTACAGTATACAATACTCTTTACAGGCTTCAGTTGAACCAGAGGAACGATTTGTTAAGGGTGAATAAATAATTAGGCTATCTAATACTGTGTCTCATACTATTTGACATACAATAAGGATAAATAGTAATTGAGTTACATTAATGCAGAGAGCGCTTAGAGGAATATGTGTTTTTGGAGGAAGGGATGCTGGAGTCTTTGGCCCACTGTAAAATACCATAGAGTGCAGGGAACAGGATGTATCAGGGATGTGTCAAAGCTGGGCCTGATGGGATAGCTGGCACCCTCCGAGGCACTGAGGCAGGCAGCCGTCCTGCCGGCTGTAGCCATAAGCCGTTCCTCTCCAGCCTGGCGCTGGTGAATTAGTAGGAATTTGTCGGGACCTCCCGATTTGTTTTCTCTTTAAACCGTGCTTGTTTTCGCTCCGGGTTTTCTCCAGCATGGAGTTTGATTATTTGGTGAATGGACTCCTTTATAAACTGCGAGGTGACTGGCCTCCACCGCCTTGCAGCCACGTTGCGTGGAGTGTTGGGATTCTGATTGGTCAGAGAGCGAGAGCGAGAGAGAGAGAGAGAGAGAGAGAGAGAGAGAGAGAGAGAGGCAGCCAGGTCCTAGATCTGTTTGCGCTGTCTTGCCAATAATTACCACTAATTGGAAAGGCAGCACAAACAGGTCTGGGGCCAGTCTAAACGAGAGACAGTTACCACACACTGGGCTCCGGATCAGGCGGCTAGGTAACCTATTAGGAGATGACAACAAGTGTAGGATATGTTTAAACCAGCCTACAGATACCTTACCCACCAGGCTTGATGGACACCAGATAGCTTTAGCAAACCAAAAACGTTAATTTGACCTGATTTGACCTCAAATAGGTAAACAACAACACTGAAATCGTCAGAATATTACCCCAGAGAAGCTTTATCTGAAAAGAAATGTGTTGCACCCTGTTGCTATTTCATCAGGGTAAGCATGCCAGATAACCTGCTCTCCTTTCCGTTAGATTTCCAGGAAGAGCTGAGAGAAGATTGTCCTCATTTTCCAGTTCGTCCGCAGGCTCAGACGACGTTGATGTTCATCAATGGTCTCTGTGAGGAAGGAGAAGAAACATGGTTCGGTCTTATGGCTCTGACATTTATTGATGTTCTTCCTTGGACCTGCTGCACTCATCCAACTGTGTGTTTGGAGTTCAGTGTGACCAAGACACACATCACACACACACTATGAATGACAGGTGTATGTGTGTTTATGTGTGTTCAGACCACAGATTGAGAACATCCACATAGTGTCGTCTATCTACCAGAGCCCATAGGTGATTCATAGTGTCTGGCCCAAAACCAGGCCCTGTTAAAAGGCCATGCCCACAGTTCCAGTAAGAGCAGAGAAAGTGAGAGAGGGAGGGAGGGATCAGCAGAGGAGAATGGGTGTGTACATGTGTGCGTATGTTTGACATTTCAGTTGGAGAACAAGGAGAGACCAAATAATCCCTGAGCTATCCCTCACCCCATTCTATTTAAAGCCACATTGTGAATGGATTATTTGACTTGTTTGGCACACGTGGTTGTACTGTATTTCCAACAGTTTTACGTCTGATTGTGGCAGAGGAGCTTTCCCAATTCTCGTAATTTTTACTACGGCACAATCTGGTTAACAAGACAGACCAAAGTTGGAATGATGATTGGTCACTGAAACAGACGACATGTGATAACGGCGCCGGAAGGGATGGCTTCCATTTTACGGGCTCCAAACCAACTGTGCTATTTTGTTTGTTGTTTCGCAATGTTTTTAACAAATTTTCTACATAATGTTACTGCTACCGTCTCTTACGACCAAAAGAGCTTCTGGACATCAGAACAGCGACTACTCACCTCAAACTGGACTAAGATGTTTTCTTTAATGATTCCGACGTGAAGGATATATTGCTTTGTCGAGACAAGGCCCAAATCCCCGAAGAAAAGATGGAGAAAAGTCTTAAAGTCTAAAATCTCGAGGTATTGCTCGCCTGAGGTAGAATACCTCATCATAAGCTGTAGATCACACTATCTACCAAGAGAGTCCTCATCTATATTATTCATAGCCGTCTATTTACTGCCACATATCGATGCTGGCACAAAGAACGCACTCAACGAGCTGTATAAGGCCATAAGGAAACAAGAAAATGCTAATCCAGAAGCGGCGCACCTCTCGACCGGGGTCTTTAATGCAGGCAAACTTAAATCCCTTTTACCTCATTTCTACCAGCATGTCACATGTGCAAACAGAGGGGAAAAAACTCTAGACCACCTTTACTCCACACACAGAGACACATACAAAGCTCTCCTTCGCCCTCCATTTGGCAAATCTTATCATAATTCTATCCTCCTGATTCCTGTTTACCATCAAAAACAAATGCAGGAAGTACCAGTGACTCACCCAATACGGAAGTGGTCATGCGACGCGGATGCTACGCTACAGGAATGTTTTGCTAGCACAGACTGGAATATGTTCCCGATTCATCCAAGGGCATTGAGGAGTATACCACCTCAGTCACCGGCTTCATCAATAAGTGCATCGACGATGTCGTCCCCACAGTGACCGTACATACATATCCCAACCAGAAGCCATAGATTACAGGCAACATCCGCACTGAGCTAAAGGCTAGAGCTGCCGCTTTCAAGGAGCGGGACACTAATCCAGATGCTTATAAGAAATCCTGCTCTGCCCTCAGACGAACCATCAAGCAGGCAAAGTGTCAATACAGGACTAAGACTGAATCCTACTACACCGGCTCTGACGCTCGTTGGATGTGGCAGGGCTTGAAAACTATTACAGTCTACAAAGGGAAACCCAACCGCGAGTTTCCCAGTGACGCGAGCCTACCAGACGTGCTAAATGCCTTTTATGCTCGCTTCGAGGCAAGCAACACTGAAGCGTACATGAGAGCACAAGCTGTTCCGGATGACTGTGTGATCACGCTCTCCGGTAGCCGATGTGAGCAAGACCTTTAGACAGGTCAACATTTACAAAGCCGTGGGGCCAGACGGACTATCAGGATGTGTACTCAAAGCATGTGCGGACCAACTGGCAAGTGTCTTCACTGACATTTTCAGTGCCAAGTCTAGGACCAAAAGGCTTCTTAACAGCTTCTACCCCCAAGCCATAAGACTGCGGAACAATTAGTCAAATGGCCACCCAAACTATTTACATTGACACCCCCACCCCTTTAGTTTTACACTACTGCTACTTGCTGTTCATTATCTATGCATAGTCACTTTACAAATTACCTCGACTAACTTGTACCCCCACACATTGACTCAGTATCAATGCACCCCGTATATAGCCTCGTTATTGTTATGTAATTTTCTTAAGTTACTTTTTGATTTGATTTAATTTGATGTCAATAGTATAGTTTACTGAAGGTACTGATGTCCCTCCACTCTCCATGTCCTTCTATGCAATATGCTCCTGATGTTCCCTGACTGTGACTCAGTCCCAGTAGCCCTGAGCAGGACAGCTGCAGCCACAGTTGTGTGTTTCATCTCCCTGTGTAGAGAGGGAGAGAGAGAGAGAGAGAGAGAGGGAGAGAGAGAGAGAGAGAGAGAGAGAGAGAGAGAGAGAGAGAGAGAGAGAGAGAGAGAGAGAGAGAGAGAACAACTCTTTAACGTCATTAAACTCTTTAACGTCATCCTCAGCTCTGGCATCTTCCCCAATATTTGGATCCAAGGACTGATGACCCCAATCCACAAAAGTGGAGACCAATTTGACCCCAATAACTACCGGGGATATGCGTCAACAGCAACCTTGGGAAAATCCTCTGCATTATCATTAACAGCAGACTCGTACATTTCCTCAGCGAAAACAATGTACTGAGCAAATGTCAAATTGGCTTTTTACCAAATGACCGTACGACAGACCACGTATTCACACCCTAATTGACAAACAAACAAACCAAAACAAAGGCAAAGTCTTTAGACTCAATTTGGCATGAGGGTCTGCTATACAAATTGATGGAAAGTGGTGTTGGAAGAAAAACATACGACATTATAAAAACCATGTACACAAACAACAAGTGTGTGGTTGAAATTGGCAAAAAATCACACACATTCTTTCCACTGGCCTGGGATGCAGCTTAAGCCCCACCCACTTCAACATATATATCAACGAATTGGTGAGGGCACTAGAACAGTCTGCAGGACCTACTAGAATCTGAAGTCAAATGTCTACTGTTTGCTGATGATCTGTGCTTCTGTCCTCAACCAAGGAGGGCCTACAGCAGCACCTCGATTTTCTGCACAGATTCTGTCAGACCTGGGCCCTGACAGTAAATCTCAATAAGACTAAAATAATGGTGTTCCAAAAAAGGTTCAGTTGCCAGGACCACTAAAACACATTACATCTAGACACTGTTGCCCTAGAGCACATAAAAAACTATGCCTACCTCGATCTAAACATCAGTGCCACAGGTAACTTCCACAGAGCTGTGAACGAGAGACAAGGCAATAAGGTCCTTCTATGCCATCAAAAGGAACATAAAATTCGACATACCAATTAGGATCTGGCTAAAAATACTTGAATCAGTTATACAACCCATTGCCCTTTATGGTTGTGAGGTCTGGCGTCCGCTCACCAACAAAGAATTCACAAAATGTGACACACACCAAATTGAGACTCTGCATGCAGAATTCTGCAAAAATATCCTCTGTATACAACGTAAAACACCAAATAATGCATGCAGAGCAGAACTAGTCCGATACCCACTACTTAAAATCCAGAAAAGAGACGTTCAATTCTACAACCACCTAAAAGGAAGCGAATCCCAAACCTTCCATAACAAAGCCATCACCTACAGAGAAATCAACCCAGAGAAGAGCCACCTAAGAAAGCTGGTCCTGGGGCTCTGTTCACAAACACAAACAGACCCCATAGAGCCCCAGGACAGCAACACAATTAGACCCAACCAAATCATAAGAAAACTAAAATATAATTAGTTGACACATAGGAAATAATTTACAAAAAAACAAAGAAGAATGCTATTTGGCCCTAAACATAGAGTACACAGCGGCAGAATACGTGACTACTGTGACTGACCCAAAATTAAGGAAATCTTTGACTATGTACAGACTCAGTGAGCATAGCCTTGCTATTGAGAAAGGCCACCGAAGACAGACCTGGCTCTCAAAGAAGACAGGCTATGTGCACACTGCCCACAAAATGGGGTGGAAACTGAGGTGCACTTCCTAACCTCCTGCCAAATGTATGAACATATTAGAGACACATATTTCCCTCAGATTACACAGACCCACAAAGAAATCGAAAACAAATCCAATTTTGATAAACTCCCATATCTGTTGGGTGAAATACCACAATGTGCTATCACAGCAGCAAGATTTGTGACCTGTTGCCACAAGAAAAGAGCAACCAGTGAAGAACTAACACCATTGTAAATATAACCTATATTTATATATATTTAATTTCCCTTTTGTACTTTAACTATTTGCACGTCATTACAACATAGACATAATTTGACATTTGAAACATCTTTATTCTTTTGGAGTGTAATGTTTCCTGTACATTTTTTATTGTTTATTTCACTTTTGTTTGTTATCTATTTCCCTTGCTTTGGCAATGTAAACATACGTTTCCCAATCCAATGAAGCCCCTTAAATTGAAATTGAATGGGGAAGGCATAGCCACGCTAAATGAGGAGAGAGGGACTCTGACTAGGCCTATGGCTGAGAGAAAGGGATAGAGAGAAGCCTTTTCCACTCCAGTCAGTAGCACCTGGGCCAGTGTACAGTAGCTGGGTAAGTGTAGCTGGGTAGAACAACATGGTAGAAAGCATAGCCTTTCTACCTGACCTACTTAGTTTAGCGTAGCTCAGCACAGCTCAGTTCAAATCAGCAAGGCTAAACTTAGCTCAGTTCCGCTTAGCTCATATCAGCTCAGCTCAGTTAAGCTACTAATGTAGGTTCAGCTTTGAAGGCCTCATGGACAATCATTTGATAATGTGGACTAAAGCCAGTACCTGAGTGAACGTGTGACATGCAGGGCTTGAGGATTGAGGTGTACATGTATGTGAAACGCAGGTCATGGTTTATTTTCATTTCTTCCCCCAGAGAAGAAATGCTACTTATTGACACCAATCCTATACGACTCGGAGAGCCTTTAAATTGAGTAACAATGCGTGAAAACGTTGGCTCCCAAAAGCGCACATTAGGATTTCAGCTTTTTCTTGCCTTGAATAAACATGAACCTTGTTATTCACGTCACAAGTTGCCAGTAGCCATCACTGTTGAGCAGCCAGGCTTTCACTAACGTCTTGTATTAAGTTCCCCCAATAGGGACAGGTTACGGAGAGTCGATGCCAACAATGTCCATAGAGTGCAAATGTTTATTTAAAAGTTATGTTCGAGTATTGATTTTATTTCATTTTTCCCCCTCCTGTTCTTGGCTCAGGTAGAGAGCCTGTCTATCAAGTGTTTTCCTCCGAGCCCAAGCAAGAGCCCATCTCATACGAAGTCCTGCACTATATTGTGACCCTGACAGCTTCGAGTGAGCGAGTCAGTGTTGCCCCGTCCAAGCAAAATAAGTTAGGGGGCTGAGTAGATTTCATGTTATAGTCTGGATATAGAATATCTCACCTACTAGTCGGGGAAATATGTCAGTTAACATTCATATCTGATACCTTCTTTCTTCTTTCTCTGTTCAGACTTGAAGTCTGTATTTAATTAGCTCTAAATGTCTTATGTTTCATATGCAGTGAAACACTCCAAAGAGAGGTCGCTCCAAGGGCTGTTGCTCTGCCTCGACTCCTAGCTCTGCCTAGGTCCTATGGAAATGACTAGAGGTACAAGCCAGCTCCAATCTCTAAACCTGTATCATGTTTTCCAGTAGCAGCGCAGAACCACAGACAAATATCCCATCCTAAACAGTTACTTATACCTTTATAAAAAGCTGTAAGAAAGTAGCATCGCATGTGAAACAGGCGTAACATTCTCGGCTACTCTCATCTGTAGGATGAGCTAATGCTTCATGCAATAATTTACGTGATACGGCTGCCCCCCGCAGTTACTTACCAACCATGGCAGTTTGTTGTATTTACTCTAGTGTTTATTTGACTTTCAGGGGAACCAATACCTCATCATCCCTGTACACAGCAGCCTTACTGTACAGATGTTAGTAGGCTCTTCGCCCATAGCCTCCATGTGCGTGACCCCTCCGGAAGCCTCATGCTGGTTAGACATCCGCCATGTTTGCCCGCACCGCCAGACAAAAGCCAAGATCAGCAAATAGTTGACGTTCAAAAGACATTTACAATCAGGCCAATGCGCTTTTATTGTGCCAATGACATTAACAAGTTTAGGAGACTTTTCCAAAACTAATGATACAGGTCCTGAACCTGAAATCCTTCCATGATGCTATTGTCTGATTCAGCTGATTATTTACATTTACATTTAAGTCATTTAGCAGACGCTCTTATCCAGAGCGACTTACAAGTACATACATTCATACTTTTTTTTTTTTTGTATGGGACAGGTTATGGGACAGGTTTTAGACAAGGGTCTGCACATGCTTGGTACTAAGTACAAAAGTATAGTTTGCTAGGCAGTACAGTATCAAAACAAACATGTAGAAACACACATGCAAATATGCATAATATACAAAATAGCGAACCAACAGGAGTTAATCTCCAGATGTGATCGTCGACCCTCCTATCATTCAAAATGATCCCCACCAGATTTAAAACTTTTCAGCAGATCTCTTATATGAGATAAACATAACCAAAAACAATGCACTCTCTAAATAGGTGCCCCTGAATCTGATAAAGCTATTTGTTTTGGCAATATCGAGCATAATTCCACATATCTTCACATCAGGTCATAATAAATTGTGCAATTATATAGAGGTAAAATTGCTGTTTGGTCTACAGTTGAAGCTTAAACCTATCAGGCTGCACATTAAACAATTTGACTGACGATACGTTTTGCCCTCTTAGGTTCTTATTCTCCTTAACATTTGCGAGAGAATGCCTCGTGATATTCCGTGTCCCAAGAGTAAAAGTGGAACAGATGACATCATCAAGCTGTGTCACAGGCAGACGGTGTTGATAAATGAAACGTCGGCCATGTTGTTCTTCTGACTGACGCCTGGTTGAGGTCTCCGGGACTTTCTAGAAATCAACAGTAGGCAGACTAGCAGAAGGAAAGATGTGGCTAAGATTGCAAGTACTGCACATACAGGTGTACTGTAGGCTAGAAAAATTGACATCACTTTAGTTGACACCCGGGCAAATAGGGTAATTCAGAACAGTCCCCAGTCCCATTTCAGTCCATAGGATTTCAGGTCCCATACAACATCAGGTAGAAGCAGTTACGATAGCAACACAGAGGGGTTGGCTGTGGTTTTGTGGTAGGCTGGGAGAGAGGCATGGAAGAGGTTAAGAATGAGATGTGGCTCATTAGCTGTCAATCAGATAATCCCAGCCGCTGACATGAGCATTAGGGTGTAATTACCTGTGTTAACCAGGCAGCACAGACCATGCTTTTTGGCACAGCGAAACACATCATACAGTATCTGATCAGAGTGGGCCTTGGCTTGGCAACCACAGTCTCCTCAACCTGTGCCAAGGGCCCCTCTGCTAAACACACACACATGCAAGCATGCGCACACACACCAATAGACTTTCAATGCATCTAATGATGATGATGTACTGTGAACAGACACATCAGTCTTCTTCTCGTGTTAGAATAATGAAGACAGCGGAGGAGTTAAAAAGAGGAAGAGGAGAAGGTGCTCCTGTTGGACCGATTCAATTATGGGATTATGAGTCAGACATGGCAACACTTCATACCCCATTGGTTTCCAGAGCTACGGCCCTCTTGCAAGACTCACCGTAATTTGTACCACATGTGCCTCCATGTCTCAAAATGAAAATGGGATGTTCCAGACGCTTTTGTTCCAGAAGCGTAGTAAAAAAATATATAGGCCCAGAAAGTTGTCTTTACCTCGAAGCTCCTCCCCTCTGACTTCTCCCTTCATTGACAGGACAGGATGGGGGTGGAGTGAGGTGATAAGGTGGGGGAGATCCTGTTTTGGAGGGAAGGCAGACTGGGCAGACAGACAGACAGACAGACAGACAGACAGACAGACAGACAGACAGACAGACAGACAGACAGACAGACAGACAGACAGACAGACAGACAGACACAGGCAGGCAGGCAGGCAGGCAGGCAGGCAGGCAGGCAGGCAGGCAGGCAGGCAGGCAGGCAGGCAGGCAGGCTTGGCAGGCAGGCTTGGCAGGCAGACATACCTGCTCTATTGGAGGTAAGGTAGACAGGGAAGACAGACAGACAGACCTGCAGTAACCACCATACCACATGGTTCCCTCTGTCACCTCCACTGCTCTGGGGGCTAGTATAGCCTACCTCTGTATCAGTGGAGGCTCCTCAGAGGACAGGGAGGACCATCCTCCTCAGTGAATTTCATAAAAATAGTAAAACATTAAAGTTATCCTTTTTAGATAAAACTATACTAAATATATTCACATCACCAAATCATTTAATTAAACACACTATTTTGCAATGAAGGTCTACAGTAGCCTCAACAGCACTCTGTAGGGTAGCACAATGGTGTAGCCGGAGAACAGCTAGCTTCTGTCCTCCTCTGGGTATATTGACTTCAATACAACACCTAGGAGGCTCATGTACTAATGATTACACCCTAGATCAGCTAGATGCAGGCGAGAGTGTGCAAGGTGCTTTTGAATGTGTCATTATCTGACACCTTGAAAATTATTAAATATCTGACACC
Organism: Salvelinus namaycush; assembly: GCF_016432855.1. Lineage (NCBI taxonomy): Eukaryota > Metazoa > Chordata > Actinopteri > Salmoniformes > Salmonidae > Salvelinus > Salvelinus namaycush. The sequence goes on from NC_052310.1 coordinate 13,247,270, forward strand.
TCAAAATTCTCTCGACCTGTGTGCACCTACGTTGAAAACGTTCATTCATAGGTTATGTTGCAGCAACCTCATGATGGGTACAGAGATAATTTGAGTATCATGTAGTAGCCTAAACCTATCGATGTTACATTGAACTGGGTGAATGGAATATGAATGACAGTCATCCAATATGCTGTAATAGAAATAAGGCCATGCTCCCTTAAACGGCAGCGAACGCCACTGCCCCGTATCTCCCCTGAGACGATCTTAACAGCGTGGCTCAGAGTCCGCTCTCTGACACGGGTCTCCTGTCATGTATGTCGACTCCGTGACCACCTTCACTTGTGACAGCTTGCGGCAGTTACAACCAATAGATCACTACCAGATCAGGCTTCCAGAGATCCAAAGATTCAGTGGAGATATGTTCCAAATTAGGACATTGAATAAAATAGTGATTGCAGTGATTGTTGTACTTTTGCCATATGTCTTTCATATCCTTGTGTGTCCCTCCTGGATTGGCCATCTGGGGGCTTTATAACATGATTCACAGTTCCACAGCAGAGTGGAACCTTGCGTTGAAAGCGTGGCAGACCTGCTGTCTGCACTGTTCATCACATGACAAGTGACATGGGTCTTGTCCTCAGACACCTGGTGATAAACATTGTGACATCAAGAGGAGCATGTGGTCATATCTGTATCTGTGGATGATCTAACCACTTTGAAGGCATGGTATACCCCCCTTGAGGGCACGTGAGCAGGGAGCTCTGCCATATGCTAAATTATACAATATCAAAGGCCTCTCTATATGATAACAAAGATGCTTGTTGTCCGAGCGTACATATGGTTTGTACAAGTCCTCAGGGGCCAATGAGGCAATCACACCAGCTGCCTGTAGCTGTGGTCCACTTGAACTACTGCACCGAGACATCACTCCATAGTTTAGGATAAATCACATTTATGAAAGAGGGGTTGTTTTTGCAGCATAGCAAACTGTATTATCACACATCAGCTCATTTGACATGCTTGTTCAGATGGCCCACGGACCAAACTGCAGACTCTTATAGTGAAAAGTGTATTATGTGAGTGTGTCTCCAGTTGTCCCCTGTATTTTGGTGGCAGGAGGAACATCCCAGTTGTCCCTTGTATCCTGGTGGCAGGAGGATCATCCCAGTTGTCCCTTGTATCTTGGTGGCAGGAGGAGCATCCCAGTTGTCCCTTGTATCTTGGTGGCAGGAGGAACATCCCAGTTGTCCCTTGTATCTTGGTGGCAGGAAGAACATCCCAGTTGTCCCTTGTATCCTGGTGGCAGGAGGAACATCCCAGTTGTCCCTTGTATCTTGGTGGCAGGAGGAACATCCCAGTTGTCCCTTGTATCCTGGTGGCAGGAGGAACATCCCAGTTGTCCCTTGTATCCTGGTGGCAGGAGGAAGATCCCAGTTGTCCCTTGTATCCTGGTGGCAGGAGGAACATCCCAGTTGTCCCTTGTATCCTGGTGGCAGGAGGAACATCCCAGTTGTCCCTTGTATCCTGGTGGCAGGAGGAACATCCCAGTTGTCACCCTGTCAAGATGTGGTTACTGGGGAAGCTGTGAGTGGCACAGGTCCTAGCATGAGCCTCACTCCCAGCCCCGGGACAGGACCGGTGGAGCTAGCAGGGCAACCCCTCCCTCCCTCATTTACCCCATCTCCCCGTCATCCATCCCTCCTTTAACCCCCCCCCCCCCTCCACACAGTCTGCCTTTCACCTCCTCCTGTTTGCACAAAGGGTAACTTATCCCACCTTCTCTATCCCTCCCTCTCCCCCCACCCGATATGAACCTAAGCCAGCCCTGACCACAGCTTAATAAAAACCTGACTCCCTGAAAACCAGTTCCAGGGATCAGGTTGGATCAGGCCTGAGGTAGATGGCTGTGGATTGGGTTGGGTTGGGCTGGCTTGGGGGTGGAGGAGAGTGGCCACCATCCAGCCTGGTGTTCATTTAGATTAGGCCTTAGTTATCCAGGAGAGCTGGAGAGGTACATGCACTCTCCCTAAATCTCAGCCTCTTTCTCTCCTGCAACACCTTCAAATTTCAAGTTTTATTGTGATGTGCACAAGTACAGTGAAATGCCTTTCTTGTAAGCTCTTTCCCAACAAAGCAGTAATCAATGTAAGTCGTAAAAATATTATACTATAAAATGAATTAAAGTAGAACAAAAACACACTAGAAATAGAAATGAGAAGAACATGAAGAAATGATAGCTAAAAGACGGCAGCCATACAGTGATCTTTCATGCTGTCCCGAGGAGGGGCGCGTCACTTGATTGGCTTGACTGACATGATCTTCCTGTCCGGCTTTGCGCTCCTTCGGACTCGTGCGGTGGATGAGATTTTCCTGGGCTATACTCAGCCTCAGGGTAGTAAGTTGGTGGTTGATATCCATCTAGCGGTGTGGGAGCTGTGCTTTGTAAAAGTGGGGTTATATCCTGCCTGGTTGGCCCTGTCCAGGGGTATCGTCCCACAGTGTCCCCGACCCCCCCTTTCTCAGCCTCCAGTATCTATGCTTTAATTGTTTTTGTGATGGGGACTAGTGTCGGTCTTTCCTATCTGGTGAAATCTCCTATCTTATCTGGTGTCCTGTGTGAACTTAAGTATTCTCTCTCTCTCTCTCTCTTTCTCTCTCTCTCTTTCTCTCTCTCTGTAGTCCCCAGTCCACCTGGTCATGCTGCTGATCCAGTGTCTGCTGTTTTGCCTGTGGCTATGGAATCCTGACCTGTTTCAGTACATGCTACCTTGTCCCGGACCTGCTGTTTTTGACTCTCTCTCTCTCTCTCTCTCTCTCTCTCTCTCTCTCTCTCTCTCTCTCTCTCTCTCTCTCTCTCTCTCTCTCTCTCTCTCTCTCTCTCTCTCTCTCTCTCTCTCTCTCTCTCTCTCTCTCTCTCTCTCTCTCTCTCTCTCTCTCTCTCTCGATCTCTCGATCTCTCGATCTCTCGATCTCTCCCTCTCTCTCGATCTCTGAATGCTCGGCTATGAACTGACATTTACTCCTGAGGTGCTGAGCTGTTGCACCCTCTACAACCACGGTGATTATTATTTGACCCTGCTGGTCATCTATGAATGTTTGAACATATTGAAGAACGATCTGGCCTTAATGACCATGTACTCTTATAATCTCCACCCGGCAAAGCCAGAAGAGGACTGGCCACCCCTCACAGCCTGTTTCCTCTAGGTTTATCCCTAGGTTCCTACCTTTCTAGGGAGTTTTCTCTAGCCACCGTGGATCTACGTCTGTATTGCTTGCTGTTTGGGGTTTTAGGCTGGCTTTCTGTATAAGCACTTTGTGACATCTGCTGATGTAAAAAGAGCTTTATAAATACATTTTATATGATTTGTTACAATACTGCACCATCTTCCATCAGCTATTGAGGATGAACTTCCATTCCTCACTGTTTGGGATGTGTGATGGTTCTGACTCCAGACATACATTCACCCGCCTCCCTTCTTCCCCACACAAATCAAACTAGGAAACCCCACAGCCGTATCCTCAGCGGACCAGCCTCAGAGTATTGGAGTTGACAAACGTCATTAAAATTCATCCTCTCATAACAGGCCTTTCCTCACCTCCATCAAAACAAGGATATGCTAACGACGAGAAGCTAGCCCGTAGGGACGGATTGGGTTACTCTTCGAGGGGCACCGCTGGCTAGCGCTCATGCTAATGCCTGGAGGAATTTCCATCAGGAACCTGGGACTTCCAGAGGCTTTCATCACTTATTAGTCTGAACCCAGCCACAGTGACAAAGGGAAAGTTTGGACAAACCGCCAAAACATGTTGTCACACCGTGGAGTTGTCAACGTCTCTCAGCCCCAGATAAGCTAATGGTTAGAAATCTTTACCTGAAGGACTTCTAACCACTTGAGAAATATCACTGGCAATTCAGTGGTTAGTTAGTCACTCAAAGAAGCTAACAATCTGTCAATAGCCTAATGGTGAAATACACAAGCCTCAGACATTATCCTGCTTGCTGTGCTTGCAATGTCATGCCAATAAGCTAATATGATAGAGGTGCGTAGTTACAGTGTAGTATTATACTACTCATGACCTCCAAAGTACAGTGGTACACATAACTAATAGATAAATACTACTGTAGTGTAACACTGCTAAGGTTATTTTCCCCAGTGTGTCTCTTGACCAGCTGGCAGTAGGATTTAGGCCCTAGTTCTGGCCTTGGCATGTTCGAGCTCAGCCACAACTCAGAGCCAGGCAGAGAGAGGGAGTTGTTCGAAGTAAAACTCTGCCTTGATAATGTGACAAAGAGTTTTATGTTGTTCCTGCCCTCTCCCTCCAGACTGAACCGGCTCTAGACTCAGCTACAATTTCTGAGAGACAAAACGATCTCTGTAGCACACGCTAATTCTGCTGAGGTTTGATATTGAAATCATTGTGTTCTGTTAAAAGCTATTGAATGAGCCAGAGAAGTATTTTGGTTCAATTTGTTCGTCGCAATTTTCAAGCCAATTTTCCAATATGAGCCTTGCAGTTTGGGCTGCGCTATGCAATCTACCTTTCAAACCGAGCGTCTCTGGCTAGCGTCCAGCTTTCAATGTTTACAGGACGTTTCCTCCTTCACACAAACCCCCGGCGCTAGCGATCAAGAGGAGTCAAACAAAACACACACACACACACACACACACACACACACACACACACACACACACACACACACACACACACACACACACACACACACACACACACACACACACACACACACACTCAAGACCAATGGGAAGTTGTTTAATAAAAGACTAAAATAAACATTGTCCCTTTTAAACAACTGCGGATTTGACTTTGCTTCGATGTGATTTCAGAACAATAACTGTGTTGTCTAATATCCAATACGCTAGTGTTCTATTGCTGCCATCCCCATACCTTTCTCAATAATGGGCCACATTGGAACTCATGATTAAAGGTTCATTCTCCACTCTTTGTGTTGGAGCTGTTTGACTGTACTGGGCAAGCTCACATTGTATCCTGTGCATGACAAAGCTAGTCTTCCCTAGTGTTGCTGACGGCATGACCCACAGTAGTAGAGAACAGGCCATTTTCACATGTTTCCGGGACACATTGTAAACCCTATTACTTCACTCTCCTGTGGATGGGGAGCAGACGGTATGGAAACATTGTGCTGACATACATGTAACAGGACCATGCCCCGTCAGCCTGCAACAATCCACATGTGTTTCCAATGGGAGGCCAGCCATTAAAGCTTTCTGCTGTCCTAAGTGTAGGCGACAGACCTCTCGGTGCATGTTTGAACCAGACGCATGGGGTTGTGATATGGGTGTGGTAGGCCGGCAGCCTCCACTTGCTAGCGGATAAGCAGCCAGCGGGATTGGGTTACCGTGTGGCTGAGGAATAGCTAACGAGGATGGACATCAGTCTCCTCCAGAAATGAGTGTACCGGCAATGGGATTCAGACTCCAGGAGATGACGATGACTGTGTGTGTGTGTGTGTGCGTGCGTGCGTGCGTGCGTGTGAGAGAAAGAGATAGAGAAAGAGAGGGGGGAGAAAGAGAGAGAGGTACATAACTTACAGACATTTAAATCCAAAAACAAATATCACACAAAGTATCAATATGACAGAAATCACAATCACAGTAGAGACAACAAATGACAACCAAAAAGGCATTTATTCCTCTACATTACCAGTAAGGGGATAAACAAGGAAACCCCTGGTTGGAACACACACACATGCACACACCCTATCACCATGGCCCGGTGGAAAAAGATCTTATATTTTAATAATACACAGTTAAGTAAAAGTTTATGTTTTCAACGGTAGACCAAATAAATGTGCTGGGTAAATGGGCAAATGATTCTGGCCGTTTAAAGCTATTTTCCAAAGCAAAGATCCCTGGGAAGTGGAAAGGGGAGAGGGGGGGAGGGGTGCAGGGTCTGTGTATTTGTTCAGACCTTTGCTCTTGTGATGTCATCTTTAGACTATAAACATTTATCTCTTTTTGTTATAATGTCAGACTCGTCAACCCATGGAGGGTCATTAGCCACCATGCTAAGGGAAGGATCAGGTACTCGTTTGTGGCCTAAAACAACTCTAAATTACCTGCTCTGAACACTTTTGTGGCTGTGTTAAAGTGTTCTTGTTACCCACATCATTTTATGAAGGACCAATTTGAGGCATGTCCCTACCAGTATTTATTTCCCTCTTCATTGCAATACTGTTACCGGAGGAAAAGGAAAGAAATACTTGTATTTCTGTCATTAACATGTGATGGATATATATTCGTATTCATATGGATTAGGGGTCTGCTGACTTGACTAGACAGAGTGCGGATTTCTGTGGAATTTAAACAAACCTGGGGTGTAGACAAATGTCGAAGGTGGCCTCTTCTAGTCCCGATACCTCCCAAGATGAAGGTAAACCAACATCCCATCTCCCACTCCGGCCAAACTATGGGCTGACTGGGCGTGCGGAGCTACCGTGAAGTGGCCTAGCCTAGGGCTGCTTGATGTTCTATGAAAGGGACACTGGGACGCAGTAGAGAAGGCAGGGGGGAAGGTGGAATGGGGCCTAATGCTTGGGGTATATACCCCACTGTGAGTAACACTGGCTGCCTTTGAACTTCTGGCTTTATTTTTACGTCACGGTCCAACCACTAAGAAAACAATAATGCCACAGCGCGTTTCCTTAACTAACCAAACACACAAGCTAACCACTGTGTACGTCTCGTCCAATCTCTCTCTCTCTCTCTCTCTCTCTCTCTCTCTCTCTCTCTCTCTCTCTCTCTCTCTCTCTCTCTCTCTCTCTCTCTCTCTCTCTCTCTCTCTCTCTCTCACTCTCTCTCTCACTCTCACTCTCACTCTCACCTGACTGCCCTACTTCTTGCAATATCTACTCTGACCTGTCTTCTCTTGATTATAATCATGTCAAACCTTTGACTTTGACGGACTGACTCAAAATATTGTCATCAGCTCTTGTGGTTGACATTTCCTGTGTGTGAGTATGTGACGTATGATGAATGATGCCTTCTACCTTTCTGGAAAAGATGACACCAAGTTTCCACACACACATCAGGTGACCATATCCGTAAACCTACAGCGCTGACCTCCTGTGTTGCCATGGTGCGTTGCCCCCGCTCAACCAGGTCTGACGCCCACCCTGACTGCTGAACCCCATCGCCACGGTGACTATGGTAAAAGGCAACGTCCGTGTCATCCTGTGGTTTCATGTTTTTAAAGACACACACACACAGGCTTCCATGGGGTTAGGCCACACACAGCTCCGTGTGGATGAAGTGGATCAGAGGTAAACACGGTTTTTGTCTCTACCACCGTGTGAGGTACGTGCACTCAGAGTACAGACATGTAGAAAAAACACAATGAAGATCCGGGGGAGGGTCTTTACAAGAGATGGACCTCATTCTATTGTAATAGAAAAAACAGCATTACTTGAGAATGTGCTGAAAGTACAATGTGAATGTGAGTTCTGATGAGATACTGGCACTGGGGTATAATTGGGGTATAACTGGCAGTCAGATATAATTGGCTACTCTAATGACATGATTTCAACATCAGCACCCCCAGCAAAAACAGATGAACCATTTATAGTTTGACTGTTCTTCCTCACAGTCCATGTGAGGCAAGACGATGTTGATCTGTTCTCTAATTGGCTGTGTCCTCTAACCTTGCCTCCTGGGGTGTCTGTCGGAACACACATGCCATGGAGGCCATGACAGCCTCGGTAGGCCCTTGTATCCATGACAGCCTCAGTAGGCCCTGGTATCCATGACAGCCTCGGTAGGACCTTGTATCCATGACAGCCTCAGTAGGCCCCTGTATCCATGACAGCCTCGGTAGGCCCTTGTATCCATGACAGCCTCGGTAGGCCCTTGTATCCATGACAGCCTTGGTAGGCCCTTGTATCCATGACAGCCTCGGTAGGACCTTGTATCCATGACAGCCTCGGTAGGCCCTTGTATCCATGACAGCCTCGGTAGGCCCTTGTATCCATGACAGCCTCGGTAGGCCCTTGTATCCATGACAGCCTCGGTAGGACCTTGTATCCATGACAGCCTCGGTAGGCCCTTGTATCCATGACAGCCTTGGTAGGCCCTTGTATCCATGATGACCCCATATCCTTGACGACCCCGACACGTTAGTGCAGCAGGTCTACGTTCTGCCTCACTGGACTGTGTTCAGAACCAGAACTGAAAAAACGGTGTTGGATGGACACGACTGATTAGTATTGCCTCAGACGTGTGGGAGGAGCTGCCAGTAAAGATCCTTAAACTAAGTTTAGGTGGCAAAATATGAAACTTGTGTAATGAGTGAAAGGATGACAAGGATATTCCTGAGTATATGGATATTTGTAAGAACTAAAAGAGAAAACACATATTTCTGCCACCAAGTCTGCATCAAGCTACTGTATATCATAGCGGGGTGAATGGGTTTCTCTCTACTCCACACAGGCATGTGCACAGCTAGTGTTCTACCAGTGTCCGGGCACCTGCCCATTTGCTCTCCCACTGGCCAAGTGCCCTTTTGGGTGATGGTATAATAGATATTTTTGTTGTATACAGTTTGTTGTTGTTCTGAACCCACTTCCCCCAAGTCGTTGTGAAGTCGTCAGGTTCACCACACGCCACACCCCACCCCGACATTCAAATAAATGTGCCAAAGTTATAGAATTACTGCTGTCTGATCAGAAAGAAAGGAAATCATTCAGAATAGCTCACTGTACCTGAGTAGGCCTATAATTTAGCCACAGAGGATAGCTTCTTTTAAAGAAATGCCTAGCTGTGGGTGGCGTGAACAAACATGAGAACAAACATGAGAAGCAAACTGAACGTGAGAGGACACAATACCACCTATTGACTGATGTCAACTGAGGGCTAAATAAAGGGGGCGTAATCAAGGAGAAAATGATGACCAGGTGTGCCTAATGATGGGGAACAGGTGTGCGTAATATAGTTGCCAGGGCCGGTGGTTAGTAGACCTGCGACGTCGAGCGCCAGAGGGAGGGAGCAGGAGTAGGCCCCCCCGACGCGTGACTCCAGCCGCAGGACAACATCGGCCAGGAGGACGGCCCCGAGGGCGAGGAGCGGGCCGGTCAGTGGAAATGGAACTCCCAAATGATGTTGGGGTCTAGAATGTCGCCACCAGGACTCAAGAGCGCTTCCAGAACCGTACCCCTCCCAGTCCACTTGGTACTGGAGCTGACCCCCACAGCGTCAGGAGGGACCTAACAGCATAGGCGGTGCTCCCCTTGATGTCCAGGGGAGGCGGAGGGGTGTCATGGGGGACAGCATCAGCCAGGGGACCAGAAATCACTGGCCTAAGGAGGGAAACATGAAAAGAGGGTGAGATCCGGTAGTTAATGGGGAGCTGTAATCTATACGTCACCTCGTTGGACCTTGAACGGCCCTATGAACCAGGGGGTCGTTCAACAAGGGCTCAGCTTCTCAACCGGGGCTCAGCTTCTTACAGGAAAGGCAGAGTGGGAGGTTCCTGGTGCAGAGCCAGATGCGATCACCAGGATGGAACACGGTGGCCTCACTGCGTTGGTGATCCGACTACTCCTTCTCACAGCACACTGGAGCCTCACGTGGGCAAACCTCTTCTGTGCGCCTGTACCACTCGTCCACCGCAGGAGCTTCAGTCTGGCTCAGAGTCCACAGGGCCAGGGCTGGCTGATATCCCAGAACACACTGGAAGGGAGTCAGCCCAGTGGAAGAGTGACGCAATTAATTATGGGCGTACTCCACCCAGGGAAGGAATCTGTCCCACTCCCCCTGCCGGTCCCGGCAGTGAGTCCTCAGGAACCTCCTCAGCTTCTGGTTCATCCTCTCCACCTGCCCGTTAGACTGAGTGAGGCTGACCGTGACCCCCAGCTTCTCCATGAAGGTTTTCCATAACCATGACGTGAATTAGGGGCCACGGTTGGAGACGATGTCCTCCGGAAGGCCATAGTGCCGGAAAGACCTGCTGGAGAAGTGCCTCAGCAACCTGGAGAGCGGTAGGGAGACCAGAGAGAGGGATAAAACAGCAGGATTTAGAGAATCTGTCCACAACCAACAAAATGGTGTGAAACCATCAGGGGAGGGGAGATCATTGGGAAAAAAATCTATGGACAGATGAGACCAGGGACGCTGAAGCACAGAAAGGGGAAGAAGTTTCCCTGCTGCAGCGTGCCCGGGGAGATTTAGTTTGGGCACATATGGAACTAGAGTTCATGTAGCGAGTGACGTCCTGCGCCAAGGGGGCCACCAGTACTTTCCAGAGATGGATTGAATAGTTTGGGTGATACCTGCATGTCCAGCGACAACAGCTGTGTGTGCCCAGGTCAACAGCCGATCCCTTATCCCCATGGGAATGTAGGTGCATTCAGGAGGACAGGTAGCAGGTGCGGGTTCCCTCTCCATGGCCTGGCAAATGTTCACATCTACATCCCAGAGCACAGGGGCTACGACTCGAGAGTGTGGAATGGGTGCACTCAGGACAGGAACATCTCCCGAATCATAGAGACGAAACAGGGCATCGGCTTTGATGTACTTTGAACCTGGGTGATAAGTCAGGGTGAAGTTGAAACTATTGAACAAAAGCGCCCACCTTGCTTGGCACGGGTTCAACCGCCTCGCTGTCCGTATGTACTCCAGGTTACTCCAGAGTAATATGCACATGGATACAATTTATGTGGATTACCTTGTTGTTGGGACAGCCCCCACACCCACTTCTGGGTGTTTGATCAACTGGTGGGAGGTGAAACATCCTTTCAGTAGGCGGAAGATTTCTTCGGCTGCAGGACTCCACCCCAACTTACCGGGACCACAATTGAGGAGAGGCAATAGAGCTAGTTCTTAATGAATTGGCGGTAGAAGTTGTCAAACCCCCAAAACCGTTGTAACCCCTTTATGGTGGTTGGGACTGGCCATGACCTCACAGCATCGATCTTCTTACCATCTATCATCACTCAGTGCAGGCCGAAGTGGTAACCCAAAAAGGAGACAGCCTCCTGATGGAATTGGCACTTCTCCGCTTTGACATGCAGGTGATTAGCCAGGAGGGGTTCCAGGACTACTGATCCTCCAAGGTAGCCGAGTAGACCAGGATGTCGTCTATATACACAACCACCTGGCGTCCGAGCTTGTCCCAGAACACCTCGTTAATGAATGCCTTGAACACTGACTAATCCATAAGGCATCACCCCTCCCAGATGTGGATAAGATTGTAGGTAGTCTCCAGGTCCTATTTGGAAAAGAATCGGGCCCCGCGAGGTTGTTTGATCACGGCCCGGCACCAATGGGAGAGGGTAGCGGTACCTTGTGGTGATGGAATTCAGACCTCTCTGAACAACGCACGGGCCTAACCCTCCATCCTTCCTGGCCACGAAGAAGAAGCCTGCAGGGGAGGTGGATGTGTGAATTAAACCCTGTTAAAGAGCTTCATGGATGTACTCCTCCATAGCCTTAGTTTCAGCCACCAACAGAGGGTATATGCGGCTGCGCGGTCGCGCGAAGCCTGTAAGCAGGTCGATGGCACAGTCCCAGTGGCAATGAGGAGGGAGAATGGTGGCGCTGGTCTTGGAGAAAACCTCCTGCAGGTCTTGGTATACCTCCGGGATGTTGTGCTCAAGGGCAACCACAGGACTCTCAATCGATGTTGAACCACAGAGGAATGAAAACAGGTCCACCGGCATTCGGGTGCCCAGTCCGTGATTGTCATCCGCGACCATGAGATAGTGGGGTCATGACGTTGGAGCCAAGGGAGGCCGAGGATGATCTTTTGTACGGGTGCATTGATGATGAGGAAGAAAAGGCTTTCTTGATGTATGGACTCCACTGTGAGGGTAAGTGGTGCTGTGATGTGTGTGATAGTCCCGGATCCCAGTGGTCGATTATCCCGCGCTTGAACCAGAAACGGAAAGGAGAGCGGGTATGAGGTGATGTTCAGGGAGGAGTCAAGGGCCTGGTCAATAAAATTCTCTGTGGCACCAGAGTCCACTAGAGCTGTAAAAACAACACGAGGGACAGCCAGCTAGTGAAATCTATTTCGATTTGCCAGAAACTGATGATGGAATACTCATGCCTAACCCAGGAGACGGATGATCACGGGCCAGTCCCTCTGCTCTCGTGGACCCTGGGTTGGAACGTACGGGACACCGTTGAAGCTGGTGCCCCTCCTAACCGCAATAGGGACAGAGCCCCAGCTGTCTCGGATGGGGTTGCTCAGCCGCGGGGAGGTGTGTGGCCCCTACCTCCGTACCTCTGTGGGTTCAGGCTCTGACGGTTAACGGAGGAGAGAGAGAGGCGATGGGGGTGCCGACGCTTCCGAAAAAGGTCATCCAGACGGATGTCCATCGTGATGAGTGCAACCAAGTGTCGTCTCGGCACGTCAACTCCATCAGGACCACTTCGCGCAGTCTTCTTGTGAATAGGGTGCGGAACAAGAGCAGCGTCAGGACAATTCAACAGAACCAATACTGCCTGATGAGTGAGGCTACAGAGTCCTAGATAAAGGGGAAGTAATCAAGGTAGTGATGAAGTTCAGGTGTGCATAATGATGGGGAGCAGGTGTGCATAATGATGGGTTGCCACACTTCTGTAACTGCCTCTCTACTCTACTGCTATATGTGTAATATTACTGCGGTGATTTACTATAAAGGTAAAGAATTATAATTGTCATGCGTTCCGGTACCTCTTGCGGTCATTTTTTGTTCCGGCACCTCCCGATTTACAAATGAAGCACTTAACACAAGTACTCTAGACTCTAGCTAATCCCCATGTACTAAACTATCCACACAAGCCATTAGCCCGCCAGCCAAATATCATGAGTTAGAAGATGATGAATATTAGACTATATTACTGTATGAAGTTATTATTTAAGCGCAATGAAGATAAATCACAATCACAAAAAAAATGATCACACTAGCTAACTAGCAGTTTACATCAATCATCAACATCAATGATAAGCTGATAGCCTACGGTCTTTTCCCGATGTCAATCATGTCTTTAGGAGGCACGGTAACTAGCTTGCTTACAATATGTTTTTGTTTTTTTAATTTTATTTGACCTTTATTTAACTAGGCAAGTCAGTTCAGAACAAATTCTTATTTAAAATGACAGCCTACCCCGGCCAAACCCTAACGACGCTGGGCCAATTGTGCGCCGCCCTATGGGACTCCCAATCACAGCCTGAAATCGAACCAGGGTCTGTAGTGACGCATCTAGCACTGAGATGCAGTGCCTTAAACCGCTGCGTCACTCAGGAGTGTGCTATTGCAGAAATAAATAGGTCTTCGGTAAAAAAACAAAAAACAATTTCCCTACAGTGGCAGTTATAGTATGTTATGATTTTCGAGGTATGAAAGTCAAATGTATTTTTCAAGGGGGGAGGGGGCTTTTTTCTTTATTTAGGAGCAGCTGCCCCCTGAAAGGTCTGAACATGGCCCTGACCCCACAGACTGTAAAAAAACGTGTTAGAAAAATGAAGCAAATAAACTGTATAGTTTTGAGACTGTGTGGTTTGGCCATTTCCATGCATCAAACATGTATATCTTTTTTTTAACGAAAACTCTTAACCTAAGTGTATGTTTGCTCTGAGGGCCACATAGATGTTGTCTACCTAGTCAGTGTGAAAGTGTGGCCCTTAGTCTGCCTCTTCATTATCTCATTTACACTGCTGTGGCGTGGCCCCTGCGTGTGTTATTAGTTCAAACATAGAGCTGTTTTCACAGTAGGGCTAAAGCATCACAGTCTTGGACCCAGAGATATCAACACACTCACTCTCTCTCTGGCCGGACAATGTTACTGAAGCTGGCGTGGTTACACACATACAGGAAGGTTCTAAACTTAAACCGTTGTCCCCTCAAATGATTATGAAAAATAACTGTTCTTTGTCTTGATATACACTGAAAGTACAAAACATTAGGAATCCCGGCTCTTTCCATTACATAGACTGAAAGCTGTGATCCCTTATTGATGTCACCTGTTGTCCACTTCAATCAGTGTAGATTAAGGGTAGAAGACAGGTTAAAGAAGGATTTTTAAGCCTTGAGACAATTGAGACATGGATTGTGTGTGTGTGCCATTCAGAGGGTGAATGGGCAAGACAAAAGATTTAAGGGCCTTTGAATGGGGTATGGTAGTAGGTACCAGGTGGACCAGTTTGTGTCAAGAACTGCAACGCTGATGGGTTTCTCACGCTCAACAGTTTCCCGTGTGTATCAAGAATGGTCCCCCACCCAAAGGACATCCAGCCAACTTGACACAAATGTGGGAACCATTGGAGTCAACATGGACCAGCATCCCTGTGGAACGCGTTGGACACCTTGTAGAGTCCATGCCCCAACAAATTGAGGCTGTTATGGGGGCAAAAGGGGGTGTAACTCAATATTAGGAAGGTGTTCCTAATGTGTTGTACACTCAGTGTAGTCTCTGGTCAATAGCATGACATGTTGTTTTTGATAACATACATGCTGAATACGTGCTTGACTGTATTCATTTCTCAGAAGAAAGGGGGACGGACAAGGAAAAGGGAACTGAACCCAGCACATTGTTCATTTGTACAGAGCGGACCTGTTTTTGTTCACCTAACACCTTGATATTTCGTAGCTACTCATGAATTACTCTGCTCTGTTAGACAGGCGAGGGGTTAACGGGGGTTTTGCGTCTAGGGAGGGTATGTTAATTTAATGACCTTTTAGTGCAGTAATATAACTATTGTCTATTACACAATCCCGTTATACTAGGATGAAAGGGGAGAGAAACATTTATCCATCAGATTGCTCTGCAGTGATGGTATGATGGGGATCCCAAACCCGGCCCTTTTAAGTCGGACTCATTCAGACTTTCTCAAAACAAACAGTTTGACAGAGCTGCAGTTCTGTTCTTTATACAAAAAAATCCCATTTGTGTGTGTGTGTGTGAAGTTGAGGTTCACCAGAGATGTAATCAAGCAAAGTTTATGTACCTAGGCAAGGCATGAAGTGTCTGTGCATTGCTTCACCTACCTTCCTTGGCTAGCACTTCCGTATACTTAAACACACACACACACACACACACACACACACACACACACACACACACACACACACACACACACACACACACACACACACACACACACACACACACACACACACACACACACACACACACACACACACACACACACACACACACACACACACACAGTCCTATAGGCTGCAATGGTGCGGACAACACAGCCATCAATGCAGTGATTCTGAGGTGTTCAATATACGTATGTTTACCCTTGACCTCCAAATTCCAATTCCCATTTTATCCCACTGACAATCCTACTTCCTCTCAGTTTGCTGTCCTAGGCTGAGCCGGGGCTCAGACGGCAAAATAAACAGGACTTTGATAAGCTGAGCAAGTGCCCTTCCCTGAACGCCCCCTCCTCTCCTGACCTCTGACCTTTGACATTTTCTCGTGGGTTCCAATTGGGGTCCGGAGGGGTGTGTTTGAGAAGGTCCATCTGACCCTGTCCAGGGAGAGGCTGTCTGTAAACACTTAGAGTTAGGCTGGAGCAGGGGAGGGAGGGTGAGTAGGGAGGACCATTTACTTACATGATGTCCCACCAGCCAGCTGACTTTGGCGAGGCCTGGATCGTGATCGTGACCGCTCCAGGGTTGACGGGGGTCACACCTGTGCCTTCAGAAATAACTCTCTGACCAGACCAAACCAGAGCTTTGGACGGCTGAGGCTGATGGGCCGCTTAATCGTCAGCATTTGTCTGGACTCATCTGTATAAAGCAGCTTCAGGCATCCATCCACAATTTTGCTAGCAACACTGGTTGCTATCCTTAATCTTTAATGACTGCTTCCTCTCTTAAGATACTGGTATGAATTTCAAGGCTTAGATATTCCGTGACGTTTTTGTGAGAATGACGTCTTGAATCTCCTCTGATCTGAAGACTGTGTCAATAACAAAACAGTTTCTCTGGCCTTTTCCTGTTTTTCCTGTTTTGAGGGATTTCCATGGTTACGTGTCCAAACCGGGAGGTGTGTGAGAACAGAAGTGCGAGAGAGAGAGAGCCAGAAAGACAGAGAGAGATAGAGCTCCCCCAGGGTTTGGTTTGGAGGCTTTAAGAAGCCAGTGAGAATTGGTCGGAGAGAATGATTTCTTCTCTTTAGAGCAAAACACTTAAGACCACAACCGCAAGAGGTTTTTGGATGTCTGGGCTCAATATGGAGAATGTGAGTATGTATTTCATATTGAGCATCTGTTAGTGGGTCAGGAATTGGGAGAAGACCAGAGTGCACTTGTGAATGCTGAGAGAGAGAGAGAGCGAGAGAGCGAGAGAGAGAGAGAGACAGAGAGAGAGAGAGAGAGAGAGAGATCCAATTTTGATAAACTCCCATATCTACTGGGTGAAATACCACAGTGTGCCATCACAGCAGCAAGATTTGTGACACGTTGCCACAAGAAAAGGGCAACCAGTGAAGAGCAAACACCATTCTAAACACAGCCCATATTTATGTTGAATTGCAACTACTTGCACATTGTTACAACACTGTATACAGCCATAATATGACCTTTGAAATGTCTCTATTCCTTTGGAACTTTTACGAGTGTAATGTTTGCTTATCATTTTTTTAATGTTTATTTCACTTTTGTTGATTATCTATTTCAATTGCTTTGGCAATGTAAACATATGTGTCCCATGCCAATAAAGCCCCTTCAATTGAATTGAACTGAGATATTCTTGTTCATATGGCCAGGGGCAGATGGGGAAGGCATAGCCACACTAAATGGGGGGAGAGTGACTCCTGAGAGAAAGGGAGAGAGAGCGCTTTTCCACTGCAGTCAGTAGCACCCCCTTTCATCATTCATGGACCTATCACCTTTGCTGTCCATTAACATTCTCTCCCCACCCCTTGTTAAATTCACATTTACACCACGTTTTCTGTCGTACAGTTGCCCCTCTTCATTTGACCTCATCAATCACCAGGCCTAGTCATCCAGACATGGACTTCCTCAGTTTTATGTTCTATCTTTTTCTTCTCTCTTTGTCCTCAAATAATGCCCGGTGGACCAATTAGGGACAATTCAATTATCAGTCGCTACTATCACTAAACAGGTGCTATCTAGAACCTAAAAGGGTTTTTCGTCTCTCCCCATAGGAGAACCTTTTGAAGAACTTGTTTTGGTTCCAGGTAAAAACTATTTTGGTTTCATGTAGAACCCTTTCCACAGAGGGTTTCTACCTGAAACCAAAAAGGGTTCTACCTGGAACCAAAAAGGGTTCTCCTATTGGGACAGCTGAAGAACCCTTTTGGAACCCTTTTTTTCTAACAGACCACATCCATGGCCATTGCTCTCCATACCATTCATCATTGCCTGCCTTCATTATTTTATGGAGTTAGTTTCCTGGGGTTTCAATGCTGGTTAGTGGGCCTGTGGAGTGGAGTCCTCTCAGGACCGTATGTGTCCTGGGCTGGGCATGGTGGATAATGGAGGGAAAGAGAGGACATCCTGGCTGTTAGCAAGGTTCCTGTACAGCAACCTGGTTAGAGCATCCAGAGCCAACAGCCTCCTGAATGGCCCACTCTTACAACCACTGACCAGACCACAGCTGCATCCAAAAATGACAAGCGCCACAGACCTAAAAACAAGACCAACAAACTATTTTACCATCCAACCTCAGGTAGGAACAACTCTTCAGGTTTGGCCGGCTATGCCTGGAACCTGCTGGAACCTGAACAGAATGGTTTTTGTCTCCTCTCAGACGCGGCTTTGTGTTCTGGATGTATTTTTTTTAAAGAAAGCATGGGACCTGAGTTATGGTCGCTGTGTGATCAAAACAAAACCATAGGTGAGTCTGGATCATTAGTTTTACATGGGAAAACAAAACCCAGAGAAAACACAACTGACCGTACCTGCCCCTTAGATACACAGCTTTAATTGGCGTTACCACTCACAAATGAATGCTATTGCACTGCATTTACAAGTGCAGTATTTTTTTTATAGCAGGTTGCCTTCCTCTCTCGTCCATCATCCTCTCTTTCCTGGGCCATGTAAAAAGCATGCATATAAAAATCAGGTTTCCAGACCAGTGCCAGAGTAAATTGGAGGGGATATGGTTAAAATATTTCCTTCTTAGAAAGCAAGGAGTCCTCGTCCTTATTTGCTATGGAACGGCGCACCTCCAGCCAGGCAGGGATGTTCTTAGGCCTCTTTGTGGGCCAGTTGAACATTCACGAAACCGCAAGTTATTATTGGAGCAGGGGAGAGACCTTATGCGTGTGCACCCTCAGCACCCCACCCACACACGCCCCACCACGCCATCAACACACGCCCCACCAGGCCATCAACACCCACACACGCCCCACTACACCACCCACACACGCCCCACCACGCCATCAACACCCGCCCCGCCCCACCACACCACCCACACACGCCCCACCACGCCATCAACACCCACACACGCCCCACCACGCCACCCACACACGCCCCACCAGGCCATCAACACCCACACACGCCCCACCACGCCACCCACACACGCCCCACCACGCCATCAACCCCCGCCCCGCCCCACCACGCCACCCACACACGCCCCACCACGCCATCAACACCCGCCCCGCCCCACCACGCCACCCAAACCAGCCCAACCACGTCACCCACACCATCCCCACCACACCACCCACACCCACCCCACCACGTCACCCCCACTCGCCCCCACCACGCCACGCCACCCACACCACCACACTACACCACCCACACCCGCCCCACCCACACCTGCCCTACCACGCCTTCCACACCCGCCCCAGCATGCCACCCACACCCTCCCCACCACACCACACCAGTCACACACGTACCGCCACCCACACCCGCCCCGCCCCACCACGCCACCCACACCACCCCAACACCCACACCACTACACCACCCACACCCGCCCCACCACACCACCCACACCCACCCCACCACAGCCCTCCCCTCCCACAGCACACACCTTACCGCTATTCTCCTCCCTTCATTCCATATGTCTTTCCCCTGCCAGTCTACACACCTTTCACTTAATTCACTCCTCCCTTCCCCACCCATCCCACCCATCTGCCACTACCTCATTAATTACTCCATCTATGTGACCAGTCAGAATATATGGAATCTGCCCACATAAACATGGCCAAGACCGGGGTTGTGTATGTGTGCTTCATAAAGACTTTTCTCACCTCTGTGTTTGGCTCAGAGAACACCAGGTGCCCACACATACCAATAAGCTCCTCCATAACCTTTCTAATAATTTTGGCTCATCAAATACAGTACCAGTCAAACGTTTGGACACACCTACTCATTCAAGGGTTTTTCTTTATTTTTACTATTTTCTACATTGCAGAAAAATAGTGAAGACATCAACACTATGAAATAACACATATGGAATCATGTAGTAACCAAAAAATATTTTAGATTTTAGATTCTTCGAAGTAGCCACCCTCTGCCTTGATGACAGCTTTGCACACTCTTGGCATTCTCTCAACCAGCATCATGCGGTAGTCACCTGGACTGCATTTCAATGCACTTCAATAACAGGTGTGCCTTGTTAAAAGTTAATGTGTGGAATTGCTTTCCTTCTTAATGTGTTTCAGCTAATCAGTTGTGTTGTGACAAGGTAGGGGTGATATACAGAAGATAGCCCTATTTGGTAAAAGACCAAGTCCATGTTATGGCAAGAACAGCTCAAATAGGCAAAGAGAAATGACAGTAAGTCATTACTTTAAGACATGAAGGTAGGTCTATACGGAACATTTCAAGAATTTTGAACGTTTCTTCAACTGCAGTCGCAAAAACCATCAAGCGCTATGATGAAACTGGCTCTCATGTGGACCGCCACAGGAAAGGAAGACCCAGAGTTACCTCTGCTGCAGAGGATAAGTTCATTAGAGTTACCAGCCTCAGAAATTGCAGCCCAAATAAATGTTTCACAGAGTTCAAGTAACAAACACATCTCAACATCAACTGTTCTGAGGAAACTTGGGCAAAGAAACACAAGCAATGGACATTAGACCGGTGGAAATCTGTCCTTTGGTCTGATGAGTCCAAAATTTTGATTTTGTCTTTGTGAGACACAGAGTAGGTGAACGGATGATCTGTGCATGGGTGGTTTCCACTGTGAAGCATGGAGGAGGAGGTGTGATAGTGTCTGGGTGCTTTGCTGGTGACACTGTCAGTGATTTATTTAGAATTCAAGGCACCCTTAACCAGCATTGCTACCACAGAATTCTGCAGCGATACGCCATCCCATCTGGTTTGCGCTTTGTGGGACTTTCATTTGTTTGTCAACAGGTCAATGACCCAACACACCTCCAGGCTGTGTAAGGGCTATTTGATCAAGAAGGAGAGTGATGGAGTGCTGCATCAGATAATCTGGCCTCCACAATCACCCGACATCAACCCAATTGAGATGGTTAGGGATGAGTTGGACCACAGAGTGAATGAAAAGCAGCCAACAAGTGCTCAGCATATGTGGGAACTCCTTCAAGACTGTTGGAAAAGCATTCCAGGTGAAGCTGGTTGAGAGAATGCCAATCTGTTATCAAGACAAAGGGTGGCTACTTTGAAGAATCTAAAATCTAAAATATATTTTGATTTGTTTAACACTTTTTTGGTTACTACATGATTCCATGTGTTATTTCATAGGTTTGATGTCTTCACTATTATTCTACAATGCAAAAAATACTAAAAATAAAGAAAATCCCTTGAATGAGTAGGTGTGTCAAAACTTTTGACTGGTACTGTATGTTTTTTCCCTGGAACGTTCTAACTTGTTCTACACACAAATATAAACACTATCTCCTTACAACCCACCACATGCATGTACAGTACATCCACAACCCCCCCCCCCCCCCCCCCCCCCCGCCTTTATACTCCTGAGCATTCTCAATTTCTCCTCTAGCGTACTCTGCTCCCTCCACATAGCAGTCTAAATTGTTCTCCCCTCCAATGTTCATGCTGCTTCTTACCCCCTCTGTCTTCTATCCCTTTCTCCTATTACCTACTTCTCTTTGGCACCCTCTCCTCCCTCCATACCCCACTCACTCGTTTCGTCTCCACTCCAGTGCACACAATATTTTCACGGTAAATGGAGTGAGAGCTAAAGAAAATACTTCTAAAAATCTTCTTAGTATATTTTCCTTTCTGTCCAGAAGTCACGCTTACGCGCATGTACAGTGCACTGTGAAAATATTATTGTATGGTTGGCAGTTATTTTTAGTTACCTTCTTCTGGTTTGTTTTTTGCCATGTATAGCGCACGTTGTTCCATAGAATAACTCTCATATGTAAATATTAAAAAGGTAACCTGAATGAAATGTTATTTTCTGAGATGAATGAGTCTTTCTGTATGGAGCAGGCCATGCGTGAAGTACAACACAATATCTACGTCCTTGACCGCAGCAATGCTATTGGTGTTCCATCAGAATCATTTCACAAATAAAGTTAGAGTGCACACGCACACATGCACAAATGCATGCATGCGCACACACACACACACACAAACGATAAAACTACTAAGGTAAAATATACAGTCACTTAGCCAGTCAGTTACAATATACAACACTGACATTATATATCGTTTGGTTGAATGATGTACTTCAGGTGTTGTAAAGAGATTTATATACAATACTGAGTATTATTAATATGGGTAAATATTGTGTCAGGCCTACAGGAAGTTGATGAACTGATTAAAAGAACATTGATTTGATCAATGTTATATTATACTTTGATTATTCCTAAATCCCATGTGTTACCTAATAAACTTTAGATGATTAATCATTAGATTGAAAAATAACATTCCAATAAAACACAACTCCTGCGAGTCACCAGCAAATCTTAGTCAAAGACGCTGACTGCAAAACTGATTCAAAGTTCGGAGTTCAATCAAAATGAACACTATTGAAGCATGTTTTTCTTTGCTACTGAAAACTTGTGAGTACTGTAGCTCATCCAATATGACTTTCTTGATTGAACAGAGAACCTTTTAATAACAGGTAGCAGAGTGCTAGATTCAGTTAACATTAAGATCTATCGAGTCACTAGTTCACAGCTCCAGGCTATTTACAGAAGATTTGGAAGCACTTTCCGCGTCTAGCCTCAATCGTCAGCAACACAGGAAGTAAACAGGGAATCAGCATTGCTCAGGGTTTCTTTTTTTAAAGGTGAAAATGACTGGCTTCAACATGAATAAAAAAGTTGTTCTATTTTGTTGGCTTCTTGGGTATAACCTATATATTTCTAATTAGTCCTACGTAGATCATTACCGTCCTCTCGTGGAGTCTGTGCAACTCAAATAAATATCAGAAAAGGAACCTATTAGAATACTATTAACCAGACCAATAACAATTCAATAATGTTAGTATGGCCAACCAAAATTCACACAGGAGTCATCAGAAAACCCTTTTTAAAGTCTGTGTGTGGAAGATGTATTGCATAGTCAGGACAAGAGACATGTGGGCATTTAAAAAGTGTCATGTTTTTTTAACTGCCTGTGTTTCCTCAAATCTGGTTTGACTTCACAGTGTGCTTTCCCTCAGCCATAGCAACTGGTGTGGTAACTGGCATAAACTGCAACAAGTTTGCTATGGGTTACTGTTTCGTGTGTGTGTGTGTGTGTCTCACAGGAGGTTGGTGGAACCTTTATTGAGGAGGACGGGCTCGTGGTGATGGCTGAAGCGGAATTAGGTGGAATGGAAAAAAAATACATCAAACACGTGGTTTCTATGTGTTTGATGCCATTCCATTTGCTCCGTTCCGACCATTATTATGAGCCGTCCTCCCCTCAGCAGCCCCCTGTGGTGTGTGTGTGTGTGTGTGTGTGTGTGTGTGTGTGTGTGTGTGTGTGTGTGTGTGTGTGTGTGTGTGTGTGTGTGTGTGTGTCGGCGTGTGTGTGTGTGTGTGTGTGTGTGTGTGTGTGTGTCGGCGTGTGTGTGTGTGTGTGTGTGTGTCGGCGTGTGTGTGTGTGTGTGTGTGTGTGTGTGTGTGTGTGTGTGTGTGTGTGTGTGTGTGTGTGTCGGCGTGTGTGTGTGTGTGTGTGTGTGTGTGTGTGTGTGTGTGTGTCGGCGTGTGTGTGTGTGTCGGCGTGTGTGTGTCGGCGTGTGTGTGTGTGTGTGTGTGTGTGTGTGTGTGTGTGTGTGTGTGTGTGTGTGTGTGTGTATGTGTGTGTTTGATCTTGAGTAACACATTGCTTCAGGACTGACTGTCGCCAGCTTGAACCCGTCAACACAGCACATGACAGTGTTCCTCCATGGACTCTTTCTTGGAGAGGGAAAAACAGCAGGTATAAGCCTTGTACAGTTACAGTACAGGGCCTAATGCAGCAGCGAGAGAGTGATCTGCCTGTTAACAGAGTAGCTGGGGCCACTGTGGGTAAACTTTAGTCACATATGAAACCTGAGGCACGCCACGGATTATGCACAACTCCGACTGCTTTGCCAAATGAAAATGTAGATTTTGGCCGTGTGTTGGCCATTTTTCCTCCACCGCACTCCCAGTAAGTCCCTGACGCACATGGCGCTCGGATGTTATAAAAAAGCCTTTATGTATTCAATAATTGCTTAACAGTTATATAAAATGTCATTAACTGCTGGATGTTGCTTAGGTTACATCCACAGGACTACCACAGAGACCTAGCAGTTCCCTCCGCCTCCCAGCCCTCCATCACCCCGACCCCGTTAACGAGGCACCCTTGACGTGCTCGGAAGCTTGTCAATCCATGGACTGACACGGAGCTAGAGTGGTCAGGTAGAGTATACCTGCCCAGCTCCAAATCATATCCCATCACGCATCACTCCCATAGCTCAGAGCATACACTAGGGCCTCCTTCCTTGATGAGGTCATCCATTCTGCCTGGTCACAGCGGTGGGTGATTTATGCCTTCTCCTGCTCCCTGCACCGCTCCACCATTGTATTTCAGCTCCATTAAAAGTAATTGGCAGAATAAATGTTTGGAGAAGGTGTGGCAGGTCAGAAGGGGGTTACCTCACATAGAATAGAAGGAGTTTTCACTTCAGAGCATATACAGTGTATTTTATTTTCTACTCTTCCATCAATCATCCAAGATGGAGGTCAATATTGACTCCCATGATGAAAGCTATGAATATGTTCAATTAAAGTATGGTCTGTTGATATTGATACCCCATTCGCCCGTGCCCACACTGTGAACGGTGCCAGCACACAGCACAGTGGTCTGTGAATGCATACAGTACATAATGGCTGTAGCCAACCACTGTGCAGAGCCAGCGCCACTTCCTTCTTCCTCTACTAATCCTGTCACTAATGATAGTAATGACAAATAATTTGAATCAAATCAGCCATTCTATTTCAATTCGTCTCGCGTCCCACCTGCTCTCCGGTTTCGCTAAACAGTGGTGTAGGGGATCTGTCATTCAATCTCTGCAAACATACTGAACATTTGCCCATTTGTGGTCCGGGGAACAGCGGGCTTTCTTGAGAGGGAAGTCAATTGTGCCATGTCCTCACCCCAGGAACCTGGCTCCTGACCTCCAGTGTTCAGGTGGCTAGACTAGACTACTTAGTATGAGACGTTGGGCCTTTTCCTCTTGATGTAGGGGATGTGGCGGCTTTCCTGTGAACATACCTGAGTTTTCTCTCTGTTTCTTTAGGTCATTCCAATGCAAAATATCCATCAATCATGTATTGTGTGTGATCAGCTTTTCCTTACTCAGTGATGAACCTTAAATCCTTATGCGGGCTCTTTCTTTTCTGCTAAGGAATTGGTAAGATACAGGCCCACGTTGCTTCAGATCTTGTCAAAAACAGGGGTTTCTGTCACAGATGCTGAAAATAGGCAGAAAAATATCCCTATAGACTGAGTGGGGGTCGAGAGAGAGAGGCTGGTCTTGGAGCAACAAACAAGACTGTATATTTGAACGGAATGCATAGCATCCTGCTAAAAACGGGCTGGTGTAGGCCGTGGTTGACATGTTGCATCTGTCAACCCCGGCTGTCTCATGGCTGTCATCGCCACCCCGAGCAACCCCCCCCCCCCCCCCCCCCCCAGGCCACCCCTCTGTCCTATGCCACAGCTCTCTTTCTAAATATTATTGACTTAAATGGCCTGGACCGTCATACACCCCCCCATCTCATACAAGCTTCCCCTTTCTCTGCATGAGGAATTGGTCTATGTTACATGTGTATGCATTTCATATAGTTTGATTTTGTTTCATATTTCAATGTCTTTATTTTCTGCCTTCCACTTGGAGGTTTACACTAGCGTAGTAGTGAGAGCTGTGTATGGAGTCTAGTGACAGCCACAAATGTAGGATCTTAATTTGATCTCTATTTTGTTGCTGAGAATTTCCCTGCAAATTAGTAGTGTATTTGAGTTTTAAAAAGGCTTCTAACATCTGTAATTTCCACTTTTACATTTCAGACTTGATTTGCCCTAGCGAAAATGGTATCAACCCCAACACAAATGACCATGAATTATAATTCACATAATAATTATTTCTATAGCAAACTGGCTCAAATTAAGATCCTACATAGTATGTACGAGTTTTCCTGTGCTACTGTAGATATGGAAAAGTGAGGGAGAGGGTACAGAAGACTATAACAGTGGGTATATAGACATATGAAACCTTCATTTATGGAGATGGTATGCCTAACCAATATCAATTCATCATTTTACCTATGTTTGGGAACGTTTCAGAAAGGAATCTTGTTGAGTAAAATGTCACACATTATTTGAAGCACTCATTTATCTCAGCGCATTACATCACCTTCATCTTGAGAGAGGTACATACTGTAGATACCAAATAGCAGTGACTGAGTATGTGAGCATTTGCAGAGGTTGAGAAAGGCAGGAGTATGCACTTCACTCATTAAGAGGTCATCTCTCATCGCAATACGGCCGAATGTGTTTCTTTATATCATCAAATAAAATGTACTAACTAGCTGACAGCAATGGGAGCAGCAGTGCAACAGCGGACTACAGAAGCCTCTGCATCAGACACAGAGGGACGGTTGCCTGCAGCGCGGCTCTGTTGATCTTAAACTGTCTCCTGTCAGTTCTGAAGCTGAGGCGGTATGAGTGGGGAATGGAAAGGTGTTGGTGGGGGTGCTGTGTGTTTGGGCAGGAAGGGGTCTGGTGTGTGTGTGTGTGTTTGTGTATGTGTGTATGTATGTATGTATTTGTGTGGGAGATTGGCTATAGGGGTTTCACACTGGGTGTCCCATCTCCTCAGACAATCTCCAAGCTGTTATTCCCATCCATTAATCATGGGGCTAATTTGTTTTCACACGGCCTTGCTGACAGAGAGGGAATATTATTATAGAACCAGCGCTCAGGGTCATCCCGCTGCGGACTTATTCCCTTCACTAAACTCCCCTCACCTCCAGCCTCCTCCCGCCTCCCAGCCACCACTGGACGATCACACACACTTACGGGTGGACGATCCGCCTGGGCCTATGGGTCTGGAGCAGCATGTGTTTGGTGTGTGTGTGTGTGTGTTAAAAAATGAAATGGCTGGGTCTGACCCTGTCAAATGCATGGTTTCCCGTGGTGACGGGAACAATAGTCACACAGGGACCATGACAACATATCTGTAATATACAGTAGTAGTTTAAACTGGTTCTATTAAACTGTATTGTTGATATTCTTTCATAAACTTTCACACACTCAAGCTTACACACGTATGTGCATGGACAATTCATACACAACCTCATCTAACAAAGCAAAGCAGTTCCATTTTGTCCGGAATCGCAAAGTTTTGATCAAGCCAGGCTAAATGTCCCTTCAACTGTTAGACAGGACAAGCTATGCTACCTTCTGCTTTGCCCTCTGGCTCTGGCTGTTTCCAAGACCATTTATCCATTCGTTTTTAGCCTCCTCTACTGAAGTTATGTGACCTGAGGCACGTAGCATACAGCCAGAAGGATCCAGAAAGCAGAAGGATAGGAACAGAGAGAGAGAGGGGAAGGTAGGAAGAGGGAAAGAGGGAGGGAAATAATGAAGGAGAGAGTTTAATGGAGGCAAAGAGAGAGAGAGAGAGAGAGAGAGAGAGAGAGAGAGAGAGAGAGAGAGAGAGAGAGAGAGAGAGAGAGAGAGAGAGAGAGAGAGAGAGAGAGGAGGGAATTGTAAGATAAATAAAGAGGTACAGGGTGCACTGACTGAGGGAGAGGAGAGGTTTGGGGATTTATTGGAGATACAGTATAGTCAGTGAGGAGAGGGACTGGGGAAAATAGGGAGACTGGGGAAACTAGGGAGACTGGGGAAACTGGGGAGACTGGGGAAACTGGGCAAACTAGGGAGACTGGGGAAACTAGGGAGACTGGGGAAACTAGGGAGACTGGGGAAACTAGGGAGACTGGGGAAATTAGGGAAGCTGGGGAAAATAGGGAGACTGGGGAAACTAGGGAAGCTGGGAAGGATGGATTGGACCCAGTGGCTGGACCCTGAAAAGTGGATACATGTCTGAAATAACACATTGATAAAACCAATCATTGATTTGCCAACTGAACCAAGAAAAAATAACAACTTCATTTCAACTACTTCCTGGGTTTTAATGTTTCTCTTCTTTCCTTCGTCATCTTTTCCACCTTTCAACGTTGAACTTTCTCTTGAGTGCTCATAAATTATTTCCCAAGAGGTATAATACATTAGAACGAGCACCTCAGAAAGAGACCATCAAGAAAGCGTTACAACCTGTCCGACAAAAACATATATTCGGTCCGCATCTCAGTGTTGTATAGTCTACCGCATGCACTGCAGTCTTTCATATGTACTATACTGTATATGTATTCTGCATGTGTTGGGAGTGAGGTGTGTGTCGGTTTCCTCTGGCGTCGTTTGATTATGTCTTTGTCCGTCATCAGAGGGCTTTTAAGTGCAGGGGCCTTGCTCTGGATGACATCATGTTGGGGCTTTCAGTCAGTCAGTCGAACCTCTTTCCGCTCAGTTAATGAATAGCCCCGTGCTTTTAACGAAGCTAAACCAAGACGGGAGTCAAACCAACGAAAACATCATATATCTAAACGCTCGCCCTGTACATTGTTCAAAAAGAGATGGAGGGAACGTGGGAGAGAGACAGAGAGAGAACAGACAATATTATGATACATATAGAGAGAGGTAAAGAGAGATGGAAAAAGAGCATGCAAAAAGAGCGATAGATAAAGGAGGTCAGGAGAGTGACAACGTGAAAATAGAGCAAAAAGCAGGTAGAGAGAGAGATGGAACAAGAGAAAAAGAGCATTTGGAAAAGAATGGTGGTATCTTTCGGGCACCATCGTTTCTTGAGTGATTGTACCTTTTCAGAAAAACCTTTCCTTCTGGAGCTGAGCCTAGCTTCCAGTGACGAAACCAGAGAGTGTAAAAATCATCGAGAAAATAAGACTTTCAATTCGATTTTCCTTACCTGATGTTGTGTCATTTATTTAGGAAGTGAGTCAACTCTGATCCCTGCGCTCTACCTTGGCCTCACAGTGGCACTATAGTATGGTACGCATACACACGCACGCACACGCACGCACGCACGCACGCACGCACGCACGCACGCACGCACGCACGCACGCACGCACGCACGCACGCACGCACGCACGCACGCACGCACGCAC
The DNA here is from genome assembly GCF_016432855.1 of Salvelinus namaycush. Classification (NCBI taxonomy): domain Eukaryota; kingdom Metazoa; phylum Chordata; class Actinopteri; order Salmoniformes; family Salmonidae; genus Salvelinus; species Salvelinus namaycush. The sequence continues at coordinate 13,275,835 of NC_052310.1, forward strand.
GCACGCACGCACGCGCACACACACACACACACACACACACACACACACACACACACACACACACACACACACACACACACACACACACACACACACACACACACACTTTATACAGTAGAGTAAAAGATAAAGCTATTTAACCGTACCTCAGGCCGATGGAGAGGAGAAGACTGCGACTGCATGTGAAGTGGCTTCATAAGACTTCAGCACCACTGCAGTGATTTGATAATGTCTCTAATGTGTCACTCCACCCTTTAATGAATCACCATCCAACCATTGCCACTGTTCTAGATAGAATCTAACCTCCCCTCTGTGATTCATTGCATGGTCATTTTCACCATTAGGCAGAAACCAACTCAATTAAAGGTTGAACGCATGGGTTAGTACTTGCTGTATACAACCTCTAGTTTTTGTTTCTTCACCTCATAATGGGCCGCTCTGCCAAGCATATAATATAGCACTAATGTGTATTTGTGAGATTGAGCAGAGGACTCTGATTCAGATGTAGGCTACACACACGTGCACGTACTCACGGACATGCACACGTAGTCGCACGGGTACAGGCACGGACACACACACACACACACACACACACACACACACACACACACACACACACACACACACACACACACACACACACACACACACACACACACACACACAACCGTAGTCTCGCATATTAAAAGTACAAATGAAAGCCAAAGTTGATTAAAGTAAAAACATCTTAGTGTACAATAAAGTCTTTGTTATTGTGTTTATTATTCCTACCTGTGACGCCGTTAGTAATTAATCCCAATCAATAAGATGCTATTTATTTGCCCTCATTTGTTTAGTTGATTTTGCCTCCTCCAGGAGGAATGAGAGGCAATCCAAAGTACATAACCAAGCAGTAATGTAGAGGCCGAACCTGCGTCGCACCTTCCCTTTAATATCCTGCTATGAAAGCTAGGTTAAATCCGATCAGTGAAGGCAGTGTTCTGCACAAAAAACAAAAATAACTAGTTACCTGGGCTGGGCATTCCCCTCATGTTGCCAGTCTCTCCATCTTAAACTTGGATTTTTATTTTACTAGGCAAGACAGTTAAGAACAAATTCTTATTTACAATGACAGCCTACCGGGGAGCAGTGGGTTAACGGCCTTGTTCAGGGGTAGAACTACATATGTTTTACCTTGTCAGCTAGGGGATTCGATCCAGCAACCTTTTGGTTACTAGCCCAACGCTCTAACCACTAGGCTACCTGCCATCCCTGGATGCTGCACATGGCAGTAAATGTGTTGGTATATTATGTTAGGTAACCTGCCCTGAATAACCATTATATATCTAAATGAATGTGCCACTGCGATAACTGCTAAAACAGCACATGGCACGGTCTACATCCAAATAAACATCCACATAGAACAATACACTACATGGCCAGAAGTATGTGGACACGCCTTCAAATATGTGGCTTCGGCTATTTCAGCCACACACGTTGCTGACAGGTGCATAAAATCGAGCACACAGCCATGCAATCTCCACAGCTCAACATTGGCAGTAGAATGGCCTTACTAAAGAGCTCAGTGACTTGTCGTGTGTGTGTAGTAGCCTGTGATTTTTACAATACCTATTTCTACTTTTATTGTATGTATTTCTACTTTTACGGTATATATATTTCTACTTTTACGGTATATATTTCTATTTTCTATACTTATACATTTATGTATTTATTGCTTCTATGCTGGAAGTGACAGGCCTGTGGAAAGTCAAACACAAGTGAAAGACCTTGTTGTTTGGGTTCCAGAAACCTCCTAGCAGATAAGGCCTAGGGTCTCCAGGGAAATGTAAGCCTGGCAGAGTCAGGATCCAATTTGGGCAACCACAAAATGAACACAAACCAAACGTTCTCAACAGTGAGGGGAGAGGAAGCTAGCGAGACAAGCCTAAGGTGTGTTTGTTCAAGGTAGCAATTGAAAGTTAAGAACAAATTCTTATTTATAACGTCAGCCAAACCCTAAACCGGACAATGTAGGGCCAATTATGCTCCGCCCTATGGGACTCGCAATCACAGCCAGTTGTGATACAACCTGGAATCAAACCAGCATCTGTAGTGACACCTCTAGTATTAAGATGCAGTGGCTTTAGACCCCTGCACCACTCAGGAGGCTCTCTGTGACCTAAAATGGGAGAGAGAGATTTAAGTTGGATTTAATCATTTGGTCAGTTGTAGCTGGTTAATGTAGTTACATGTTGTGGAGGATAGTCGGTCAACAATACTTTGACAGATTTCATTGACATTTACATTTAAATTTCAACCAAAATGATTTCCAGGAATATTTACCAAAATAAATGGATGAGAGATGAAATAACTGAGAAGTGGAAATGTAGGCCCTGTTAACGGGGAAACAGAGCGCTCAAATGTTTAGTCAGAAACTGAACATGTGCATTAAACGGTCTTCATCCTATATTGGCTGGGGGAATATAATCATGTTCATAAAATGAAAAAAGAAAACTTAACTGTGAGATTTATGGACAGAAAACAGGCCCTCTGTGACAAAGACCTGAAACTCAGAGAAACCAAATTCACATCTTTAAAAAGCAAACAGGGAGTTAATTTATAACTCTTGTAATGGACTGTCGGCACAGCAGAGCTAACCCATACAGTGTACCATACCCATCCCACCAGAAACCCCACAAGACGCTTGTCAATGGACTGTTCCATTTCCCTCGATAGCCCTGTAAAGCCACAGCTTTACATGCAGACTTTTCCCTACGTTTGTATTCTTTTTCATTCATCAGACTCCCTTAGACTCTATTGACTCTACAGCTTCTGTTGCCACACAATGACTTCAATGTCTATTGTGCATTTGGCTCAATAGCAGCAATGAAACTGAGTTCTGCTGAGAGTGAGACCGTATTTTATATTCATCGTCAACTTCCTAGTAATTGAAAACCATTCAATCTGATCTAACTACTATGTCATTGGTAGATCACATTTTACCTCAGGATTAGGAATTTAACACAAGGGACGGGGTTGAGAGGGTCTAGGAAATAATCAGTATTTAGCTTGTTCCATTTTAAGAGCTTAAGTCTCATGTGACCCTGTAATTCAATTTCTCCTCACAAATAAGCGCATCGAACCGACTGCTCTGACCTCTGTGATTCCCTCCGACACTTTACCATGATGTGTTTACCTCTCAAAGAGATCTAACATACACCATGGGTACATTAGCAGTGGATGGGGAGACTTGGTGAAATCATGCAGGCCTTCTGTATAATCAGGGATTCAGTCGAGTTGTAGGGTAAGCACATTTTTGAGAGGATGGTAACATGGTTGGTCATGTGGAAAAATGAAATGGGTATTTATTTGTAGCAAGGAGATCTTATCTTAAAAACCCTAAGGGCATAGGGGTAACATATGTTCACTCCAAGAATCATTTAGCTAATTGATTTAGAGTTTTAGGACCCATGTAGGAACAGTATCAATAAAAAAATGTATTTAAAATATTGGATGAAACATTGCATTTGGCATTACTGCTAATACCCCATAAAAACACATTGGAAAACATTTTCGTGCATGGCAAAACAGAATGTTTTGAAGTGCCTGTCCTATGTCTGAGAGATATAAGAAAGACCAGATTATTATCCGCACCCCCATATTTAACCCCTTTTTTTGTTGGCACTAAAATAGCTCCATAAGGCCATACAACATTTTCACTGGTAACGGGTTACCTTCAAAAGGTTTGTAAGGCTTGTGGGCATCGTAGAGCAAAACAGCAGACATCGGCGGATGTGATGGATTGAGACGCCGCCCGTGCAAACAGTTATCTCTAGATTAAACAGAAGGAGAATGGGGAATATTTTTATTACATTTCCACGTGGACGTTGACTCTAGTTATACAAGGTTGGGCTGGTTATAACTGTTTATTCATCTCTCCCTCTCCGTCTCTCCCTCTCCGTTTCCGTCTCTCCGTCTCTCCATCTCTCCCTCTCCGTCTCTCCCTCTCCGTCTCTCCCTCTCCGTTTCCGTCTCTCCGTCTCTCCATCTCTCCTTCTCCGTCTCTCCCTCTCCGTCTCTCCCTCTCTCCCTCTCCGTTTCCGTCTCTCCGTCTCTCCATCTCTCCCTCTCCCTCTCCGTCTCTCCCTCTCCGTCTCTCCGTCTCCGTCTCCGTCTCTCCCTCTCCCTCTCCGTCTCTCCCTCTCCCTCTCCGTCTCTCCGTCTCTCCCTCTCCTTCTCCGTCTCTCCCTCTCCTTCTCCGTCTCTCCCTCTCCGTCTCTCCCTCTCTCTCTCCGTCTCTCCCTCTCCATCTCTCCGTCTCTCCCTCTCCATCTCTCCGTCTCTCCCTCTCTCCCTCTCTCCCTCTCTCCCTCTCTCCCTCTCCCTCTCGCCGTCTGTCCGTCTCTCCGTCTCTCCCTCTCCGTCTCTCCATCTCTCCCTCTCCGTCTCTCCCTATCCCTCTCTCCGTCTCTCCCTATCCCTCTCTCCATCTCTCCCTCTCCGTCTCTCCGTCTCTCCGTCTCTCCCTCTCCCTCTCCCTCTCTCCCTCTCCGTCTCCGTCTCTCCCTCTCCCTCTCCGTCTCTCCCTCTCCGTCTCTCTCTCTCCCTCTCCGTCTCTCCCTCTCCCACTCCCTCTCCCTCTCCCTCTCCCTCTCCCTCTCCCTCTCTGTCTCTCCGTCTCTCCGTCTCTCCGTCTCTCCCTCTCCATCTCCCTCTCCGTCTCTCCCTCTCCATCTCCCTCTCCGTCTCTCCCTCTCCCTCTCTCCGGCTCTCCCTCTCCGTCTCTCCCTCTCCCTCTCCGTCTCTCCCTCTCTCCCTCTCCTTCTCTCTCCCTCTCCGTCTCTCTGTCTCTCCCTCTCCCCCTCTCCCTCTCCATCTCTCCGTCTCTCCCTCTCCGTCTCTCCCTCTCCGTCTCTCCATCTCTCCCTCAGTCTCTCCGTCTCCGTCTCTCCGTCGCCCTCTCTCCCTCTCCGTCTCTCCCTCTCCCTTTCCGTCTCTACCTCTCCGTCTCCGTCTCTCCCTCTATGTTTCTCCCTCTCCATCTCTCCTTCTCCGTCTCTCCCTCTCCCTCTCCGTCTCTCCGTCTCTCCCACTCTCTCTCTCCTTCTCCCCCTCTCTGTCTCTCCCTCTCCGTCTCCCTCTCCCTCTCCATCTCCGTTTCTCCCTCTCCGTCTCTCCGTCTCTCCCTCTCTCCCTCTCCCTCTCCGTCTCCGTTTCTCCCTCTCCGTCTCTCCCTCTCCGTCTCTCCGTCTCTCCCTCTCTCCCTCTCCGTCTCTCCCTCTCCACCTCCCTCTCCGTCTCTCCCTCTCCCTCTCTCCGTCTCTCCATCTCTCCATCTCTCCGGCTCTCCCTCTCCGTCTCTCCCTCTCCCTCTCCGTCTCTCCCTCTCTCCCTCTCCGTCTCTCCATCTCTCCCTCAGTCTCTCCGTCTCCGTCTCTCCGTCGCCCTCTCTCCCTCTCCGTCTCTCCCTCTCCCTTTCCGTCTCTACCTCTCCGTCTCCGTCTCTCCCTCTATGTTTCTCCCTCTCCATCTCTCCTTCTCCGTCTCTCCCTCTCCCTCTCCGTCTCTCCCACTCTCTCTCTCCTTCTCCCCCTCTCTGTCTCTCCCTCTCCGTCTCCCTCTCCCTCTCCATCTCCGTTTCTCCCTCTCCGTCTCTCCGTCTCTCCCTCTCTCCCTCTCCGTCTCTCCCTCTCCGTCTCTCCGTCTCTCCCTCTCCGTCTCTCCGTCTCTCCCTCTCTCCCTCTCCGTCTCTCCCTCTCCACCTCCCTCTCCGTCTCTCCCTCTCCCTCTCTCCGTCTCTCCATCTCTCCATCTCTCCATCTCTCCGGCTCTCCCTCTCCGTCTCTCCGTCTCTCCCTCTCCCTCTCCGTCTCTCCCTCTCTCCCTCTCCGTCTCTCCGTCTCTCCCTCTCCCCCTCTTCCTCTCCGTCTCTCCCTCTCCGTCTCTCCCTCTCCGTCTCTCCATCTCTCCCTCTCTCCCTCTCAGTCTCTCAGTCTCCGTCTCTCCGTCGCCCTCTCTCCCTCTCCCTCTCCCTCTCCGTCTCTCCCTCTCCCTTTCAGTCTCTACCTCTCCGTCTCCGTCTCTCCCTCTATGTTTCTCCCTCTCCATCTCTCCTTCTCCCCCTCTCTGTCTCTCCCTCTCTCTCTCCCTCTCCCTCTCCGTCTCCCTCTCCGTCTCCGTTGCTCCGTCTCTCCCTCTCCCTCTCTCCCTCTCCCTCTCTCTCTCTCCCTCTCTCTCGCTCTCCCTCTCTCTCGCTCTCCCCCTCTCTCTCTCCCACTCTCTCTCTCCCACTCTCTCTTTCCCTCTCTCTCTCTCTGCCCATCACACACACACACACACACACACACACACACACACACACACACACACACACACACACACACACACACACACGTTGTTTGTGGTGAGGTAACAAGAGATCAAGGAAAGTGAAGTCAGTCAAAGATTATGGATATTCTGGCAAGAAGATACATGTACACAAAGCGGCACAGCGGGCTGTCTAGCTCCCGCCTATTCTTTCTTTGGATTGGTGAATAAACCTAGGACCAAGAGGCATGGAGAGGTGAAATTAGAATAAGACTGAAATTAGGCTAACTATCAGAATTTTTGCAACCTGGAAATGGCAGAGCCATTTCTGCTTTGCGCACCTTTAAAGAAAGGCAGTAGCTTCTGTCACACCTCTAAACCCACGCTGTAACTGAGGCTTAATGACCTCCCAAAGTCATTTTTATCTCTTTATTTCCTCTGCTGTTTTGGTTGTAATTACCTGAGAGTTAATCTCTGGCAGCTTCTAGTCTTGTCCTCTGATCTGTGGGGAAAGACCCTCAGGCAACCTGTGCATTTTCACATCTTGAAAGAAAAGCAAAACCCTGAACTCAATACTGAGGTTTGGAGAGGTGATATAATTTAAAGTTATTAAAGTGTAAGGAAGAGGTTGGGAAAATGTTTTCCTGGTAACGGTAAATTAGTCAAATGAGGGCCTTAAAGTTATATTATATTAAGTTATATTTTTCTGATATTTTGGGGGGAATGGAGGGCGCGCGGGGGGGGGGGGGGGGGGGGGGGGGGGTGAAATTATCAAGGATTTATGAGGTCTTATTCCACCTGGAATAGCAAATGAATCCAATGTTTGGTTTTAAGATTGGGAAACACTTTTGAGAATGGCAGATTAATTTGTCAAATGTGAAGCGCGAGAGGGGGGGGGGGTGCAAGAGAGAGATGGTGACATGGAAAGAAGGGAGCTGGACAGTGTACCAGTGTTAGGTCTACACCTTGCTAAGCCTTTATAGAGTCTGCCCCTTCACCTCTATATTATCGAGTTTAGTCTCAGACAATAGGAACCATAATAAGACTTTAAAATGGGTACATTTCTTAATCTAGGAGAGCAGCTTAGTTCCATGTACAGTATATCATAGTGAGACTACTTAGGATATTTCTGTCACATCTTACTCAGAGGGCTTTGGATGCCTGAACACCAACCATGAAGATTTATTTAGAAAAAAAAAAAATCACATTTATTTAACCAGGTCGGCCAGTTGAGAACAAGTTCTCATTTACAACTGCGACCTGGCCAAGATAAAGCAAAGCAGTGCGACAAAAACAAAAACACAGAGTTACACATAAACAAACGTACAGTCAATAACACAATAGAAACATCTATGTACAGTGTGTGCAAATGTAGAAGAGCAGGGAGGTAAGGCAATAAATAGGCCATAGAGGCGAAATAATTACAATTTAGCATTAACACTGGAGTGATAGATGTGCAGATGATGATGTGCAAGTAGAGAGACCGGGGTGAAAAAGAGCAAGAGTATAAATAACAATATGGGGATAAGGTAGTTGGGTGTGCTATTTACAGATTGGCTGTGTACAGGTACAGTGATCGGTAAGATGCTCTGAAAGTTGATGCTTAAAGTTAGAGAGGGAGACATAAGTGATTTTTGCAATTCGTTCCAGTCATTGGCAGCAGAGAACTGGAAGGAAAGGTGGCCAAAGGAAGTGTTTGGCTTTGGGAATGACCAGTGAGATATACCTGCTGGACCGCGTGCTACGGGTGGGTGTTGCTATGATGACCAGTGAGCTGAGATAAGGCGGGGCTTTACCTAGCAAAAACGTATAGATGACCTGGAGCCAGTGGGTTTGGCGACACATATGTAGTGAGGGCCAGCCAACAAGAGCAAACAAGTCGCATTGGTGGGTAGTATATGTGGCTTTGGTGACAAAACGGATGGTACTGTGATAGACTCCATCCAATTTGCTTAATTAGAGTGTTGGAGGCTATTTTGTAAATTACATGTTTTGCAGCATGAGTGAAGGGGGCTTTGTTGCGAAATAGGAAGCCGATTCTAGATTTAATTTTGGATTGGAGATGCTTAATGTGAGTCGGTAAGGAGAGTTTACAGTCTAACCAGACACCCAGGTATTTGTAGTTGTCCACATATTCTAAGTCAGAACCGTCCAGAGTAGTGATGCTAGTAGGGCGGGCGGGTGCGGGCAGCAATTGTTTGAAGAGCATGCACTTAGTTTTACAAGCATTTAAAAGCAGTTGGAGGCCATGGAAGCAGTGTTGTATGGCATTGGAGCTCGTTTGGAGGTTTGTTAGCACAGTGTCCAACGAAGGGCCAGATGTATACAGAATGAGAATCTGCGTAGAGGTGGATCAGAGAATCACCAGCAGCAAAAGCGACATCATTGATATATACAGAGAGAAGAGTCGGCCTGAGAATTTAACCCTGTGGCACCCCTATAGAGACTGCCAGAGGTCCGGGCAACAGGCCTTCCAATTTGACACACTGAACTCTATCTGAGAAGTAGTTGGTGAACCAGGTGAGGCAGACATTTGAGAAGCCAAGGCTGTTGAGTCTGCCGATAAGAATTCGCTGATTGACAGAGTCAAAAGCCTTGGCCAGGTCGATGAAGACTGCTGCACAGTACTGTTTCTTATCGATGGCGGTTATGATATCGTTTAGGACCTTGAGCGTGGCTGAGGTGCACCCATGACCAGCTCGGAAACCAGATTGCATAGTGGAGAAGGTACGGTGGGATTCGAAATGGTCGGTGATCTGTTTGTTAACTTGGCTTTCAAAGATTTTAGAAAGGAAGGGCAGGATGGATATAGGTCTATAACAGTTTGGGTCTAGAGTGTCTCCTCCTTTGAAGAGGGGGATGACCGCGGCAGCTTTCCAATCTTTAGGGATCTTAGACGACAGGCTAGTAATAGGGGTTGCAACAATTGCGGCGGATAATTTTAGAAAGAGAGGGTCCAGATTGTCTAGCCCAGCTGATTTGTAGGGATCCAGATTTTGCAGCTCTTTCAGAACGTCAGTTGTCTGGATTTGGGTGAAGGAGAAGCGGGGCGGGGGGGCTTGGGCAAGTTGCTACAGGGGGTGCTGAGCTGTTGGCCGGTGTAGGGGTAGCCAGGTAAGGGGTAGCCAGGCATAGACAAATGCTTATTGAAATGATCGATTATCGTAGATTTATCGGTGGGGACAGTGTTTCCTAGCCTCAGTGCAGTGGGCTGCCAGGAAGAAGTGCTCTTATTCTCCATGGACTTTACAGTGACCCAAAACTTTTGGGAATTTGGATGCAAATTTCTGTTTGAACTGACTGAGTGTATTGGTTCCTGACTTCCCTGAAAAGTTGCATATTGCGGGGGCTATTCGACGCCACAGGATGTTTTTTGTGCTGGTCAAGGGCATTCAAGTCTGGAGTGAACCAAGGGCTATATCTGTTCTTAGTTATACATTTTTTGAATGGGGCATGCACTTTAAAAAGCACTTTAAAAGAGCAACCAGGCATTCTCTAATGATGGGATGAGGTCAATATCTTTCCAGGATACCTGGGCCAGGTAGATTAGAAAGGCCTGCTCGCTGAAGTGTTTTAGGGAGCATTTGACAGTGATGAGGGGTGGTCGTTTGACCGCGGACCCATTACGCACGCAGGCAATGAGGAAGTGATTGCTGAGATCCTGGTTGAAGACAGCATATGTGTATTTAGAAGGCAAGTTGGTCAGGATTATATCTAAGAGGGTGCCCATGGTTACGGATTTAGGGTTGTACCTGGTAGGTTCCTTGATGATTTGTGTGAGATTGAGGGCATCTAGTTTAGGTTGTAGGACAGCCGGGGCGTTAAGCATGTCCCAGTTCAGGTCACCTAACAGTACGAACTCTGAAGATAGAGAGATAAGATTCAGTAGTCGCTACTACGCTTGGCGAGCTGGAGACACAGCGATTCAGACAGATAGCGGTCCGGGGTTAGCAGATGGGCCTCCGGGGACGTCGCAACGGAAGAGACTGTTGAAACCACCTCGGGCGGTTATTGGCTGATGGACCTCTTTGGCTAGCCGGGAGATGGGCCTAGCTCGAGGCTAGCTCCAGGCTATCTGGTGCTTGCTTCGGGACAGAGACGTTAGCCAGGAGTAGCCACTCGGATAGCAGCTAGCTAGCTGCGATGATCCGGTGTAAAGGTTCAGAGCTTGAGGTAGGAATCCGGAGATGTGGAGATGTGGTAGAGAAAAAGCAGTCCGATATGCTCTGGGTTGATATCGCGCTGTGCAGACTGGCAGGAATTGACCGGGCTGAGGCTGGTTGATATCGGAGTTAACGGTGATGACCGCTAGCAGTGGCTAACTGACTGAGTACTAGCTAGTAGCTAGCAACCCACCTCACATTACGTGAGGTGGGTTGCAGGAGAGTATGTTCAGTCCATAGATGGAAATTGAGATAAAAAAATATATACGAAATATATACGAAGAAAACGATATATACACGGGACGGGACAAGACAAGACAAAACAGACGTCCGACTGCTACGCCATCTTGGATTACAAATGATGCCAAGCTTGATGGAGACACCAAGCATAGAGGGGAACTGGAGCAAAACTAACTCTCTGACCACAGTGTCATCTCTCTCCCCTCATTACTGAATGTAACCTAGCATATACTTCACTTCACACAGCTTTATCCATGTTCTGCAGGGTGACTAGGACTCTGGGACCCGGGGATCCTCAGTCCTCAGGTTTCCATGGGATATAAGAACTGCAGTGGAACCAGGGGCTTTGTAAATTACCCATGCTGCCCCTGACCCATCGTCTGTTGGAAACGTCAGCCAATTCTTTGTGACATGGCAACCTCCTTCGTTACACACACACACACACAAGCACACGCACACACAAACACACACACACACAACGATAGTGGAACAAACTACAGGCCTACTGTATACTGCCACTGGCTCATATGATTGCTGGAAGGCTTTCAACACCACAGAAACAGCACCGCAGCTTTGCATTATCGCTTTCCTCTATTTTCCTTTTCAGTCCTCCTCCATTTTGTTGTGCAGATGTTATTTACAGATGACCTAGACAAAACAGGCGTCTTGTTTCTATTTCAGCTCTCCGTGTTTACCTGTCAGAGGGGAGTCAGTTGGGTCTCGCTCGTGTCGCTCCACTGTTCCATCATTGTGTTGTTGTTGTCTGGTTACTTCGGCAACGCACGCGGACCCGCTGGCCCTCGGAGTAGTAACGTTAGCGTCGGCCAGAAGCCGGAGTTTATTATGACACGTCGCCACCCTCCGCCAACCACATGGACCCCTGTTTGTTTGAACAAGAGTTCCCCTCCCTTTCTCTCCACTGTAGAGAAAAGACAAGTCTGAACTGTCACTAGGAGTGAGAGAGAGAGAAGGAGGGAGGGATTGGGATGTGTGTCGGGGGGACAACTGAGGTCGCCCATCAATAGAGCGAGGGTGGGCCTCTCCGTGACTAATTGAAATCTTCCAGAGGTCTCTCTCTTTCTCGCCCTCCCTTTCTCCCTCTCAGTCTCTCTCTGTCTCCTTCAACCCAGACAGCCAGCACCAACGTTTCCAGTGGGTGGCTCAGAAGAAAATGGATTGTCCGAGGGAAACAATTCTGACCACTGAGTAATGGCTTTCCTTCCCAGCGACGGGAACCAGGCTCCACACGGCATCACTCACCTTGCTGGGCCGACACAAATACATCACCTCACATCAGCGACAATAACAACAGTAATGCCTCGAGTAATCGTCTGGGTGTCTGAGCCTTCTAATTGGACATTAAGTGCTCTTAACGTGGACTTTTTGCATAGCCAGACAGTGAAATTGAGGGTACAGAGCAGGGCCTGGATGCATGGGGAGCCATTATGGAAAATACAAACATGGGAGAAATCATGGTGTGGGATGCATGGGGAGACTAAAATGGCCGCCTATAGGCCCAAACTGCTAAGAAACACCTATGTGAGAGAGAGGAAGCAGAACTTGGTTGATGTTTAGAATCGAAAGTGAAGAGAGAGTATAAGAGTGAGGGGAGGGTGAGAGAGAAGGAAAGAAAGTGAGAGGGAGGGGGTATTGACATCACTCTGCTCCCTCTGTCTCAATCAACAGGCCAGTGAAACATGACCTGATATCCATTTTTCATTTCAAGGTTTATTATGGAATTTAACGATACGTTCAGTGAAAAAAGGCCACACAACGCACACGATAGGTGAGTGTGGGGCATCTACCCTCTAGTCTACCCTCTACCCCCTGGTTCAGTGCTTGTGGGGGTCAACAGTCTATACAGATACCCAGGGGTCTATGTAATACACACCAACAGCACATAAGCCAACTGGGACAAGTCAGGATCAAGACTGCCTGCCTGGCTGACTGAATGGGTCCATATTTATCACTAACCTTGGTCTGACCGGGATCTTATACCGAAACAATCAACCAGACATTATTTATACTTACCTATATATATATGTAGTATATATATATTAGTCAGTAATTACAGATAAGGTTTAATTGACGGTTTAATCAGTCGATTACAAAGGCGAGTCATAGCAGAAACCGGCCGACCCTGTGGTCCTCCATGGCCTGGCGTATTAGGCTTCATTTCTAAATTAACGGGTGTGTGGGTCTGATATTGGACCGGTTCATGTTACTACCTTCTCACAGAGACCTCACTCTGTTCTCCTTTAGGTTCACCCAAAGCCCTCAAAGGTAAACCCAAATATGGAGGATTTGAGAAGGTACAAGAGCGTGAAACACAATTCAGTTACAGTGCAATCTTGGGCTAAGACTGCTATTTTATTACAGATGGTTGATCAAATGTAGAAATTGAATTAGGTGTCCGTTATCAGTTCTAATGGCTATTTATTTCATCTCAGGGGTTACGAAGGGGCGCTGCGGAGAGAGAGAGGGAGAAAACTTAATGTGGCTCTTTACAGCACAGTAGTCCCATATGGATTTCAGCAGTGTTTTCTTTGGAACTTACTGTGTGTGCTTGAAGATATGCTTCACAGCCTGTGTACTGAAGTCATATTCATAAGACCAGAGTCTTCATCATATCAACAGCTTTTACTTTCTTTAACAGCCATTCATCATACTTCCAAAACAGTTGTGGAAAAGCAGATGTCTATGTAATCTCCAAAGTTGTGCTAAAGTGACCAGGTGGTAAAGTGAGCAGGATCACCTCTTGGTTTGTGAAAATGTTATTTCTAACTTTGAAACTCCATTATGTTGTAGATTGTTTTTTTTTCAGTACATTTGTTTTACTCATAAATGCAATGTTATTGTATTGTTATGTAGACATACTGTATTGGTTTTGTTGGGTTTAAGCTACACCGGTAGACTTATGTATTTCTCAGACATTTGCACTGTGCTTCAACAAAATGTTTTTCTGTAATGCTAGGCTAGAGACACCAAGCATCAGGGTCGTGCACAGGCCTTTTGGGGGGCATGTAAAACATTTTTTAAATAAAATGGCACTGCTCAACGGTCACAGACATGTTGAGCAATTATTAAAACAAGAGGGAAAATCAGAACAATCTGATGAATCTGCTAAACTATTTTGAATAACTGCTGCATTTATTAACAACGACCAACTAAATTCCAGTCAAAATAAAAGATTGTAAGAAAAACTGTGGCCTGCCATTAATACATTGCATTTGGAAAGTATTCAGATCCAATGACTTTTTCCAAATTTTGCCAAATTTTTTCCCTCATTAATCTATAGACAATACCCCAACATTAAAAAACAAAAACAGTTTTTTAGAAATGTTTGCAAATGTATTTAAAAAATAATAATGAAATATCACATTTACATAAGTATTCAGATCCTTTACTCAGTCGTCTTGAGTATGATGCTACAAGACTGGCACACCTGTATTTGGAGAGTTTCTCCCATTCTTCTCTGCAAATCCTCTCAAGCTCTGTCAGGTTGGATGGTGAGCGTCCCTGCACAGCTATTTTCAGGTCTCTCCAGAAATGTTTGATCGGGTTCAAGTCCTGGCTCTGGCTGGGCCACTCAAGGACATTCAGAGACTTGTCCTGAAGCCACTCCTGCGTTGTCTTGGCTGTGTGCTTAGGGTCATTGTCCTGTTGGAAGGTGAACCTTTACCCCAGTCAGAGGTCCTGAGCGCTCTGGAACAGGTTTTCATCAAGGATCTATCTGTACTTTGCTGCGTTCATCTTTCCCTCGATCCTGACTAGTCTCCCAGTCCCTCCCACTGAAAAACATCCTCCCATAATGATGCTGCCACCCCCATGCTTCACCGTAGGGATGGCGCCAGGTTTCCTCCAGACGTGACGCATCCCATTCAAGCCAAGAAGTTCAATCTTGGTTTCATCAGACCAAAGAATGTTGTTTCTCATGGTCTGAGAGTCCTTTAGGTGCCTTTTGGCAAACTCCAAGCGGGCTGTCATGTGCCTTTTACTGAGGTGTGGCTTCTGTCTGGCCACTCCACCATAAAGGCCTGATTAGTGGAGTGCAGCAGAGATGGTTGTCCTTCTGGAAGTCTCTCCCATCTCCACAGAGGAACTCTGGAGTTCTGTCAGAGTGACCATCAGGTTCTTGGTCACCACCCTGACCAAAGCCGTTCTCCCTCGATTGCTCAGGTTGGCAGGGCGGCTAGCTCTAGGAAGAGTCTTGGTGGTTCCAAACTTCTTTCTATTTAAGAAGGATGGAGGCCACTCTGTTCTTGTGGATCTTCAATGCTGCAGATATTTTTTGGTACCCTTCCCCAGATCTGTGCCTCGACACAATCTTGTCTCAGAGCTCTACAGACAATTCCTTCGACCTCATGGCTTGGTTTTTGCTCTGACATGCATTGTCAACTGTGGGACCTTATATAGACAGGTATGTGCCTTTCCAAATCATGTCCAATCAATTGAGTTTACCACAGTTGGACTCCAATCAAGATGTAGAAACATCTTAAGGATCAATGGAAACAGGATGCAACTGAGCTCAATTTCGAGTCTCATAGCAAAGGGTCTGAAAACGTATGTAAATAAGGTAATTTTCTTTATAAATTTGCAAAACAATCTAAAACCTGTTTTTGCTTTGTTATATTGGGGTATTGTGTGTAGATTGATGAGTAATATATATTTTTTAATCCGTTTTAGAAGAAGGCTGTAACGTAACAAAATGTGTAAAAAGTCAATGGGTCTGAATACTTTCCGAATGCAATGTATTTTTTACATTTAAGTCATTTAGCAGACGCTCTTATCCAGAGAGACTTACATTTTTTAACTAGGCAAGTCAGTTAAGAACAAACTCTTATTTTCAATGACGGCCTAGGAACAGTGGGTTAACTGCCTTGTTCAGGGGCAGAACGACAGATTTGTACCTTGTCAGCTCGGGGATTTGAACTTGCAACCTTTCGGTTACTAGCCCAACGCTCTAACCACTAGGCTACCCTGCCGCCCCACTAGGCCACCCTGCCGCGTATAGCCAGTAACCACCCAAAATATGAAAATGATCAATCAAAGTTGGCAAAGATGAGTCAGTAGTCGATCTCTAAACTGTATTTGATATGGATAATAAACGTAGGCCTGCTCTGCTTTTGCCAGGCAAAACTGGAAGAAATTAAACAAGTTCTTTCTGATCACTAATTTGGATATTCCCGTCTGTTTTTGCATGCCAATGCTGGTGACTGGTTAATCAAGACAACAAACGTCTTTGGTTCTGAAGCATAGATGAGAATTTAACGACGACTTGCAGGCAGTGGGTTCAGAACAACAATGGAAATTTTTTTACATCACTTTCTAAGTGTCACATTCTTTTCCACATCTCACAGCGACACCCCAGAGGACAATGTCACCAAAACCCCCACACAAAACCCCTGTGGCGCCCGACGAGGTTTGGGGGGGTTTTGGGAGGTTTGGGGGGGGTTCCATCCCTATTCTGTTATTGGACAAAGGGCTGTACGCATGCGCTCCTGTGCAGCTTGCGTTAGGTTGCTTGCTTAGCATGTGGCGGTGCGTGAGTTGTCATGATGTGGTTTGCACAGCTCACTGCACACATAATAAACTGTATCGGACACCCTATAAATCTTGGAGGGGGGGAGTAAATTATGCGGGTGAATGGCGGGTGGAATATCGCGACCTGACAAAGGAACGAGCTAATGTGAAAGAATAGGGAGATTGAGGGTGGGGGGTGGGGGTGTAGAGGGGGATCTGGGGTGGGGGGGGGGGGGGGGGGGCATAGAGGGGTGTTTGTGGTACTGTAGGACATGGTATGACAACCCAACAGTGTAGCATTCACAAGGGGTTAATAGGGAAGGTGTTTTGAAAGACTATTTATTCCGTTCAGTTTCTTTTAGAAAAGGTGGTCTGTGGAAAGAATTCAATGTCTACCTGCAGCATAATGAGGTTAAATTATTCTCCCACCGCTGCCATCGGGGTCTGGCAGCGAGTTGCGGAGACAGTTCGTAGGGCTAGTCAGGGCCTGCAAGACTGTTTTCACTCAAAATAAAATAACAGAAATGGAACCTTCCAATTAATTCCCATTTACATATCCCTGGCTCCAGTTTCCATTGGGGAGGGCCTGGGGATGTGAGGCGCCGTGGTGATTATACAGTATGATTAGATGGTTAATAATTCTCCAGGGGCTGCAATTAATTTGAAATTAGCTAAACATACCAGGTGCACTGGCGTCATGTTGCGTACGGGTGTGACTGACTTCTTCCACCTTTCATACACACACACACACACACACACACACACACACACACACACACACACACACACACACACACATACACACACATACACACCCACTCACACTTTTCATGGTTCAAATAGGCACACGGGTGCGCACACACAAACAAGGTGGCC
This sequence comes from Salvelinus namaycush, assembly GCF_016432855.1. Classification (NCBI taxonomy): domain Eukaryota; kingdom Metazoa; phylum Chordata; class Actinopteri; order Salmoniformes; family Salmonidae; genus Salvelinus; species Salvelinus namaycush. The sequence goes on from NC_052310.1 coordinate 13,292,922, forward strand.
AAGGTTGATTATTGGGAGTTTCGTCTAACCCTGCCGCTCCTCTCAGCGCGGTGACGTCCAGTGGTAAACACACACAGATTAGTGCAGTTCGTTTGCTTTCAGGTGGTTGGTGCCGTAGCCATGTGTCCTGGCAGTACAGTTTGTCACCTGCCCCATAGAGAGAGCGAGAGAGAGAGAAATAATGGCAGAAAGAGGAGAGAGGGTAATGTCATCGCTCTCAGCGTGAGCAGAGGGAAAGAAAGAGCATCTCCAGAGTGACTATGAGGTGACTGGGATGTCTCAGTAAGACAGGACATCAACCCTGACTCCAAACACAGCGGCCAGTCAGTAGGCTGTAGAAGCAGGTTAGGGAATCTCCTGTGGTGGCGTAACACAGGCTGTGATGGATTTGCAACTGAGTCGTATCGGCAGCCATAACCCTATATACCAAGGATATAGGCTACTGCTCCTGATAGACCACCAGGGAGGGGGAACCCCACCAGACTTCTTTCAACGACCCTTAAAAAAAACTGTTTTTCTCCCTGCAGACGTCGTGAGAGCGTGACACTCACCCTGGTCGGCCCATTTAGGTGAGTGATGGGTGAGCAGATTTTCTTAAAACAGCAGCAATTATCTGCGTGCAATTAGCTGGCCACCCGTGCAATTACACCCCACTCTGCCCTGCTCCGGTCCTGCAGTATGACTCACTCAACTGTGCTGTGCCTGAACAGAATGAGCGATGATGATGATGAGGATGATAGCCGTGATGTTGACTACATTAATATCGCAGCAGGCTGGGAGGGAAGGCAGAGGTGGTCGGTGTGTGTGGGGGTTCTGTATTCTGCTAGTGTGGGTCTCTCCAGCCTGGCTGCCTAACCCTAACCTCTGGCCACCCCTGGCCTTGGTGGTGGGGGTATGAAAATCCGCCACCCGGAGGAACACGAGGTCCGCATTAGAGCACTGTGGTTGTGGGGTTGCCTCGGTGCCGTCCCGCCCGCCCCACCACCCTGGTTCTTTGTTACTCGGGGGCTCAGCGTTAGACCCCTGTGCTAAGCTTGATGGCTGGGCCGACGCTGGCTAGCTGTTTAAATAAAGCCCAGGGTAAATACGGTCTGAGACCAAGTAAACACTTGCGTCATACAGTTTCAATTTGAACTTCATTTAAGTCTATTAATTTTTTTTCCTTACCTGAGGAGGAAATTAAAACAGGGTTCAGTAAGAACAGTGGGCTTCGGTTAGCTTAGGGAGACAGACAGAGTAGCAGGCAATAGTCACTAACCCAATCAAGCCCTTGATAAGTCATCACTACCTGACTGACTGACTTTAGGATTTACTTTTCATTCTTTTTTTTGCCCCCTAAAGATTAAATCAATCTCTCAAACCACCTTTTCCACCAAAACCATATACAAATCTGATTCTCTACCTACCTCTATATACAGTAATTGTCTCCTACAGACACTCTCTTCTCATGTGTGTATGCAGTGGAATCGGAGTTTAACCTGTCACAGACCCTGTTGAGTGTACTGTATCAACAGTTTAACACTGGATCCACAAGAGGGAGCAACATCCCCATAGGGACCAAGCATCATCATCATCACACAACAGCACCCATGGTTTGGGACAAACCACGAAAAAAGCATTGGAAAGGCCAATCGCACTGCTAATTCCGTAAACATGTTGACAAGATTTTCACAAGAATCTAAATGTACCTTTATGCGTGATACAAATGTCTCTCCATGCTTGTATCATGCACCATTGGAAAGAGTCAAAGCAATGCCTTGTTGTAAGTCTTATTCTCTGAGTTGAGTATTACATCAGTTGAGTGTGTGGGTTGCCCTCTTTCGCTCACTCTCTCCCTCACTCTCTCCCTCACTCTGTCTCTGCAGGGCCCCATGCTCTGCTCTCCTCTCCCTTTCTCTCTGTAGGTTTCTGCTTCTTCCAATTCCCTATAATAAGGCTAATTTCATTGTCACGAGCCAAATGAGGATAATTACTTACCACTCCTTGGCTATTGTCATAAGCAGCCTGCAATGTGGGGTTAAAGAAAACACAACATCTGTGGTTGGGAAAGTAAATATGGTTTGAAACAAATATAGATTATTCAACTAAAAGTTATGCTTAAATCACGCTCTGCTTAGCATGTCTTAGCAAAATGGTATGAGCGCAGTCGCTTCTCCCAGACGTCTCAAAAGTAATATTTTCGTCTTTGGAATATGGTAATTGACCTCTTTAGCAATTGTAATACTGTCGGCTATGTGTGTTTCTGTTATTCTGCAAGATTTCCAGAAGCTATCTTATTTACTAAACAGATGTGGGGTCACTGAAATTATTTCTGATCACACAAATATATTTGTTTCTGATAGTAAAATGATTTACGCTAAACAACTTTCAGGATTTCACACTCTCAGACTTCATTTTGTGTTTCATTTTGATCCGATGAGGGAGTTATCTTTTCGAACACAACTGGGAAAATACGCTTCTCTGAATGAATGCTGAGTAACACAAAAAAGGAAGAAAATAAACTTGCTGGAAAAACTATCCTGGTCACTACTCACAGATGTAGGACCTTCATTTGATACAGTTTACTACAGCAGGAAAATAATCCTGCAGCAACTAGACATTTTAATTATTATGTGGATTATAATTAATGGAAGTTTTTGTAGGGGTTGATACACTTTTTGTAACGGAAAATCAAGTCTGACATTTCAAAGTAGAAACCTTTTCAAACCTAAAATACACAACAAGTTTTATATTTCCTGCATTGCAGGAAAGTTCTCCTTCAACAGGGTGATCAAATTAAGATCCTACATCTGTACATGACCAACATCAGATAAGTTGGCTGGCTATTGGTCAAAATGATGCAACCATGAGTAAGCCTTTTCCCTCTGCTTATGAAAATCCAGAGAAACCTGTTTTGGGTGTATGGATATGACACGTCTAAATACATTTCTATGAAATGTTTTGCTTCATGAGGATATTTATTAAATAAATGTAGGTAAATAATACCTTCAGATATTCTATATTCGGCACAGCAATAGCATTAAGTTAGAACAATTATTTTTAGCTTTTGTAGAGAGACCGACAGAGAGCGAAGGAGAATATTGACGTAATCAGTAGTAGGGTACCACACTATGTCCTTGCATGGACAGACTTGAACAATTTGTAAAGGTGTCCACTGCTACTGAGGAAAACCGTGTGTGTTTGTGTGCGTGCGAATGCGAATGCTGAATCTCAGTTTTGACTGATATTATTATTTCATTCTGATTTCCCTTCAAACCTCTTTTAGACAAATTTTATTTTATTACTTTCAAATTGTTCTCAAGACGGGGAGGGAAGCGTGGAAACAGATACCGCTGTCAGACACTGATTTATACAAAATAACAGCAATGAAAAATCTGTCATTTTGTGTTTTTCTAATCATTTTCATATTTTGCCTTCTCATGTTTCCCCTGTCTGAGACCTGCCACTTGTCTGAGAAAGCCGAGGTCTGTTTCTGAAGTGAAGGGTGGTATGGAGAGGGTGGTTTGTGTCTCAGAGTCTGCCTTTTGACTGGAGCCTGGTCCTCAGGACAAACTCAGTGCATGACAATGTTACCATGGCAACCAACATTAATTTAAAGGCCAGAGACATGTTTTGAACAGTTTCCGATTTCTTTACTTGAGCTTAAAAGTAGATTAGAAATCTATAAACTGTTGTAGGCAGAAAAGGAAGACATGATAAGATACCAATATGGTTCCAATTAATCACCAACGAAAGATAACAATTTTGGTCAGAATTAATTCTCCCAGCTAGTAGCATATCTTCCTGTTTGTAGAAGCATGTTGGGAGCATCTTAGATAACAAATAATATAAGAAATAAAAGAAACATCACTGAACAAATGATGCTATTTTGGCAGAAACATATCTTCTGTTATAAACTCAATTATACAATTATATACAGGAGACTGGCGGGTGAACAAGGTAAAAACTGTGGTGAGAATATCATCTGTCGTGGACCTGATTCACACCAGTTTACCAAGGCAAAAACTGAGGGGACTTTTAGGCTGTGCTTTGCAATTTTGCCATCACTGTTTGGTGTCTAAAAATGAGCGTAGGAAAATAAGGCACGTCACTCAGTAGAATCACATAGCTCTTTTCCTGTACGTCAGTCGCCGCGCCTCGTAAGCGAAATAAACACAAATGACTGAATGCAGGTTGTTGCACAAATGGCACCAGGGGTTTCATCCCAACAAAAACAACCACTAGGACCAGTGGACACTACTGTCTGTCGTTGCACCACCACACAAGTCTGAGGTAACTATAACTGGACAAACGCCTGTACCAACACATAAACAAACGAGTAAGCCCATGTCAGGGCAGTTTTGACTCCTCTGCAAGGGAGTGTGGGCGTTAGCGGGTTAGCATTAGCAAACACAAGTTGCTGAACCATTGTAGCCAGAGGGGAAAGCTATTCTGCCTTCTGGTGCTGATTGTTGTGTTCAAGACTTTGTACCCACAAGAATGTCAACTGCTTTCAGTAAACGGTGTCACATCAACCAATACAGTAACCACATTGTAGAAAACCAAACCAAGGACAAAAAAATACAATGGACAGCCTTTGAAAATGGTTCAATTCTGTCTATAATGGTTTCTTCCACTGTGTCTGTGTGACTTTTTCCTTGTTCACAGCAGCACTGGTTTAATTGCCACCCTAAATCCTTTTCAGATTGGATCTTGTCATAATTCTGGAAGTTGAAATGGAAAGTGTGTACAGAATTCTGATTACAGTAAATCCAGAAGGTTACTGCAGGAGCCAACATCCTCCAGGTTCCTTGTCAACTATTTAGAACCAGGAACAGATATAGCCCTTGGTTCACGCCAGACCTGGCTGCCCTTGACCAGCACAAAAACATCCTGTGGCGTATTGCATTAGCATCGAATAGAATATGTGGACAATTACAAATACCTAGGTGTTTGGTTAGACTGTAAACTCTTGTTCCAGACACACATTAAGCATCTCCAATCCAAAATGTAATCTAGAATCAGCTTCCTATTTCGCAACAAAGCCTCCTTCACTCATGCTGCAAAACATACCCTCGTAAAACTGACTATCCTACAGATCCTTGACTTCGGCGATGTCATTTACAAAATAGCCTCCAACACTCTACTCAGCAAATTGGATGCAGTCTATCACAGTGCCATCCGTTTCGTCACCAAAGCCCCATATACTACCCACCACTGCGACCTACCTGTATGCTCTCGTTGGCTGGCCCTCGCTTCATATTTGTCGCCAAACCCACTGGCTCCAGGTCATCTATAAGTCTTTGCTAGGTAAAGCCCCGCCTTATCTCAGCTCACTGTTCACCATAGCAGCACCCACCCGTAGCACGCTCTCCAGCAGGTATATCTCACTGGTCACCCCCAAAGCCTATTCCTCTTTGGCCGCCTTTCCTTCCAGTTCTCCGCTGCCAATGACTGGAACTAATTGCAAAAATCACTGAAGCTGTGGTCTTATATCTTCCTCACTAACTTTAAGCATCGGCTGTCAGAGCAGATCATTGCACCTGTACATAGCCCATCTGTAAATAGCCCATCCAACTACCTCATTCCCATATTGTTATTTATTTTTTTGCTCCTTTGCACCCCAGTATCTCTACTTGCACATTCATCTTCTGCACATCTTTCACTAGTGTTTAATTGCTAAATTGTAATTACATCGCCACTACGTCCTATTTATTGCCTTACCTCCCTAATCTTAGCTCATTTGTACACACTGTATATAGATTTTTTTTTCTATTGTGTTATTGACTGTACGTTTGTTTATTCCATGTGTAACTCTGTGTTGTTGTTTGTGTCGCACCGCTTTGCTTTATCTTGGCCAGGTCACAGTTGTAAATGAGAGCTTGTTCTCAACTGGCCTACCTGGTTAAATAAAGGTGAAATAAAAATAACAAATAAAAATAAAACTGACAAAAACTGTGCGTTTAGAGCAGGAATAATATGCAACAAGGTTCTATAATATGATGGGTGATCAATGAGTTCCACCTGAACTGTAACTGTTTTACGGTTATTAAAACATATAGTGCTCTACATTTCATATGTACATGTGTGTGCAAACGAGAATGTGTGTGTGTGTGTATGTGTGTACAAATAATGTGATAAGCTGGAAGGTACAGTAGCCTATCACGTGGCTGCGATGCCATTCCCACACTAAAAATATTGGTTTGATTGCTCTGATGATCAGTTATTACAGACCGCCGTACCACAACGCTGTCTCTTCTTCAGCCGCGACCAACTGCCCTGTGACAACTAAATGCACTGCTAACTGCACCCGTTTAGTCATTTCTGATTACCGCGCTTCTGTGAGTGAAGGCACTTAATTCCAGATCATGTCTGGGTGATTCCCCGGCATCGCTGCTCCTCTCATGTGGCTAGCAGTGAGAAGCATTACAAACAACAAACAGTCAAGTAGACATGCCATTAATATTTACCCTATGGTGTGGACTGAGGTTGTGTCCCAAATCGCTCTATATTCCCTACACTGTATAGGACAGTGTTTCTCAACTCCAGTCCTCCAGTACCCCACAACAGCACACATTTTTGTTATAGCCCCAGACCAATTCACCTGAATCAACTCATTGAGGGCTTGATGATTAGTTGATAAGTTGAATCATGTGTGCTTGTCTGGGGGCTGCAACAAAAGTGTGTACTGTTGAGGATACTGGAGGACTGGAGTTGGGAAACACTGGTGTAGGGCAATACTTTGAACTGAGCCCTACGGGCCCTGGTCAACATTAGTGCACTATGTAGGGAATGGGGTGCCATTTTGGACATAGCCTGAGAGAGCTGGATGAGTCAGAGAGAAACCTCCGCAGCCCTCTCCTCCCCAGGCTTGTCTCTCTGCACCCTGGGTAGATGTCAGGGCCAGGACTGCTGCGTGGAACCCATACCAGCCTCAGGGGAGCCTAGAAGACAGAGTGGCGGTGTAGTGGAGTTCGTTACAGAACTCCGCGAACTTTCAATAAATTCCCTGGTTTTCCAGAAATGCTGGATGGAGGAATCCAGATTTCCTCCTTATTCCCTCGATTTCGTTAAAACCTGGGAATTTATTGAAAGTTCCCAAAATGTTGCAAGTAGAGTTTCTCCCAGACATTTGGCCGTGGTTGTGCCCAGGCTTCCAGGTCCGTGTCAGGGTACAGCCACACCACCCCGCTCTTGATGCCCTGCATGACTCTCAGGCAGGAGGTGGATACGGTTTCCCCCATTAGCCCTGCAATTTTACCATGTGCTCTCTGGCCCCTGTTCCACTGACGCAGACAATGATGACTGATTCAGCTGATTAGTCATACTGTAGATTGAGTCACCTCAGCCAATCTGACAGGAAAATCATAATGCGGCTTGACCAGTGCTGTCTGCACCGTTGCTCCCCAAGGCTGTCAAGTCATGCCCTCCTACATGTGAATCCAGCCACTAACCGTTCACCTCCGGCTAATACTCCCTCTTACATCAGTTACACAAGCTTCTTGCAAAGTTTACTTCCGGTCAATACCTCTGAAACGATCTACTGAGATACAGTAGAGGTCCCCATCATTTATTTTACTCAGAAGAGCTCCAACGTAAATGTCACAATTTAAATACACTGCTTAATGATTCCAATATACCTGAGGCTTAAGGAAAAAAATCATTGGACGTGTCAATTCTATGTCGGTTTTGAAATTGTTCTTATTACTAATTTGGCTAATACTGAGTCCCAAAGTGTTGAGAGGGCCACTGTGTACCAGTCTCCATGGTTACACAGCATCTGCTTTGAAACAGATTTATAATTCACCCGGTTAGCCTTTGACAGCAGGGCAATCGGTAAAACAGGCAACTCACAGAGGACTCATCCAACCCACATTAAGGAGCCTCTAAAGGTGGAATGGATGTCTGTCACTCAAACTATAGAGATTCTTCATCACCCTTCACCACCGGTGACAACTAGGACCGTTAACACTTTTTAACAAGGCACTCGTCTCCTGTGACAACGATCCACAAGATCCAATAGAATTAGAGACAGAGGAAGACAGAGGAAGAAAGCTGTCCTTCAATTAGAAATCAGTGCCCCAGTGGCTCAATCATCACCCCGGATTTGGCTGCACTCATTTCATATAGGGCTTTTTATTCCTGTCACACACCGGAGACCTGCTGGAGACCCCACTGTGGCCCTGTAATGGTAAACCCAGGCTTAACCTGAGGCCTACAGCTGTTGGACTCATCACCAACATAGGCACTTGTATGGCATTGTTTAGAGGCAGTCCCTCAGGTACGGGACTATACACCTCCCACTGTGGCTGATCCTATCAACGTCACTCTCCTCTCTTCCCCCCCCACGGGGAAGAGTGGAACCTTAATGCGCCAGCCAAGACAGGAGCAGGCCAGGATGTCTGGCTTCATGACTGGTGTTTAGTGTTATCTGGGGAGACAAGGACACATTTAGGTAGAAGTTGTATTTATCATGCTGACAAATTACACCAGAGAGCGGCTGTGTGGGGAGAGATCTTGGCCAAGCTGATGATGATATTGAATACGGAGATTTGTCTGGGGAAGCTGTAGGCCTACGTAAAATACAATATAGATTATGTAAATTGTATATACATTAGGTAAAACATTATGTAGATTTTGAACACTTCTCATTGCTAATTAATAATAATTAATAACAGTTATTTTGAGGAGATGTTTGTTCACATTTCTAAACACCATTTTTGAAAATATGTGCTGTAAGTCCAGATATCATACTTTTCAGTGGCAATTTATTTAAAAAAAACATCAAGTGAATTAAACAAGTGTATATTTTGGTCAGTAAGTATATTGAAATCGATGAAAGTTTAAATGAAATGAAAATATGAAAACCCATATTGCTTGCTTGGGACTCTGACAAATCGCTCACCGAACTCCTGGCCTATGAGTTCATTTCTGAACAGTTGCGAAATGTTGGGTTCAATTGAAATAGTCCAAGTTTCCAGGCATCTTCAAAAACAATATTTATATTTTCCCCCCAATAAAATAGATACATTGAATCGTGCCGCCACGGACCACTGAAGAACCATCTACTTCATGTCTGTGTCTTGGCAAACATTTCTGAAAATCTCTTACCTGCCTGAAGCGAAAACTGACCCCACAGCGGAGATACGGTTCAGAGACAGACCAGCAGTCTTCTCCAACTTCTAGATTATATTTATAACTTAACTTGATAGAGAAAGTAGGCAGATGTCTTATAACCAGATACAGAAATGGGAAGGATATAAATAAATGATTTGCTGATCTTTTCATTTGGACATTTTCTTTGCCCAGAAGATGTTACAGCTAATGGTGCAGTCTGTATAAATGAGTCCCATCAGCGTAGTACAGCCCACACATTTGATTGTAATAATTCCGCAAGTAGGTGACATCACTAGTTAACACAGGTTAAGTTTCAGTACATGAGGACACACACACACACTAACACACACAAACAAACAAACAAGCACCATGTACAGTCTCCTCTCTAAGAATAAACCAGATTCCCTCTGGGGAAGCTATTTATAAAACCACAGACATTCTACTTCCCTTCCATGATTGTAAGTTGCACCTCTGAGTTTTGAATCCAACTCCACCTCAGTGGACCAAAACAGAACCGGGGTTATGTCGGCTGCATATAAATCAAAAACAAACACGTTCTCCACCCACCACGGGTCATACTCATCCCCATAATCTTCCCAACACAGCCCCCCAAGGGTTAACATTTACATGTATAGTGATAATGGCTTTAGCAGGAGGTTGAATCTCTGACTTTGTCTACTATTAAATCAAATTTATACGGCTCAGCCTCACAGCTGGTTTTGCATTGAGCGGCAGCAGCAGACTCTATCCTCTGCCTGACCTAAGGAATGCTATAGGTGGGCTTTCGAAGTGCAACACGGCATGCCAACCGCTAGACAGCATGGTCTACAATGTAAATGCAGGGATTACACTGCCGAGGTTACACTGCCGAGGTTACACTGCCGAGGTTACACTGCAGAGGTTACACTGCTGAGGTTACACTGCAGAGGTTACACTGCAGAGGTTGCACTGCAGAGGTTACACTGCAACGGTTACACTGCCGAGGTTGCACTGCAGAGGTTACACTGCAGAGGTTGCACTGCAGAGATTACACTGGAGAGGTTACACTGCAGAGGTTGTACTGCAGAGATTACACTGCAAAGGTTGCACTGCAGAGGTTGCACTACATAGATTACACTACAGAGATTACACTACAGAAGTTACACTGCAGAGGTTGCACTACAGAGGTTACACTGCAGAGATTACACTGCCGAGGTTGCACTGCAGAGATTACACTGCAGAGGTTACACTGCAGAGGTTACACTGCAGAGGTTACACTGCAGAGGTGACACAGCAGAGGTTATACAGCAGAGGTTACACTACAGAGGTTACACTGCAGAGGTTGCACTGCAGAGGTTGCACTGCAGAGATTACACTGCAGGGGTTACACTGCAGAGGTTGTACTGCAGAGGTTGCACAGCAGAGGTTGCACAGCAGAGGATATACATCAGAGATTACACTGCAGAGGTTACACTACACAGATTACACTACATAGATTACACTACAGAAGTTACACTGCAGAGGTTGCACTACAGAGGTTACACTACAGAGATTACACTGCAGAGATGCACTGCAGAGATTACACTGCAGAGGTTACACTGCAGAGGTTACACTGCAGAGGTTACACTGCAGAGGTTACACTGCAGAGGTTGGACAGCAGCAGAGATAGCACAGCAGATGTTACACTACATAGGTTACACTGCAGAGGTTGCACTGCAGAGGTTGCACTGCAGCGATTACACTGCAGAGGTTGGACTGCAGAGGTTGCACTACAGAGGTTACACTACAGAGGTTGGACAGCAGAGATTACACTGCAGAGGTTACACAGCAGGGGTTACACTGCAGAGATTACACTACAGAGGTTACACTGCAGAGATTACACTGCAGAGGTTACACTGTAGAGATTACACTACAGAGGTTACACTGCAGAGATTACACTGCAGAGGTTACACTGCAGAGATTACACTGCAGAGGTTACAATGCAGAGGTTACACTACAGAGGTTACACTACAGAGGTTACACTGCAGAGGTTACACTGCAGAGATTACACTGCAGAGGTTACACTGCAGAGGTTACACTGCAGAGGTTACACTACAGAGGTTACACTGCAGAGGTTACACTGCAGAGGTTACACTGCAGAGGTTACACTGCAGAGGTTGCACTACAGAGATTACACTGCAGAGGTTACACTGCAGAGATTACACTACAGCGGTTACACTGCAGAGGTTACACTGTAGAGATTACACTACAGAGGTTACACTGCAGAGATTACACTGCAGAGGTTACACTGCAGAGATTACACTGCAGAGGTTACACTGCAGAGGTTACACTGCAGAGGTTACACTGCAGAGGTGACACTACAGAGGTTACACTGCAGAGATTACACTACAGAGATTACACTGCAGAGGTGACACTACAGAGGTGACACTACAGAGGTGACACTACAGAGATTACACTACAGAGATTACACTGCAGAGGTTACAATACAGAGATTACACTGCAGAGGTTACACTGCAGAGGTGACACTACAGAGATTACACTGCAGAGGTTACAATACAGAGATTACACTGCAGAGGTGACACTACAGAGGTGACACTACAGAGATTACACTGCAGAGGTTACAATACAGAGATTACACTGCAGAGGTGACACTACAGAGGTTACACTGCAGAGGTGACACTACAGAGATTACACTGCAGAGGTTACAATACAGAGATTACACTGCAGAGGTGACACTACAGAGGTGACACTACAGAGATTACACTGCAGAGGTTACAATACAGAGATTACACTGCAGAGGTGACACTGCAGAGGGGACACGATCTATTCCACTCTGAGGATCGGAGAATGCATGATTGTTTCTACAGTGGCTCAGTTTTGGGATGAGCTGCTGTAGCCTTATTAATGTGACTATGGGGAGAAGCGAAAACAAAAAAGCTACGGCTGTTTAAAGTATCAGGATCTGCAAATGAACTGTATCAATAACATCGTCAATCATTTTGATTTGATTTTAAT